>NW_028139256.1:97264-154491 GCF_965202585.1 Thalia democratica
ACCCGATTTTATTTTATGTTTTCTTTAATTATTAATCTATTTTATATAAATTTTATTTTTTAATTTATTTTTCACTATAACTGTTGACCTCGATCGGTAAGCGGTTCTCGAGTTTGACTGGGTGGATTTTGAACGTGTCCCGTCTTTTTTACTACTGAACAGAGCTTTACCTTTGTAAGGGATAAAGTTTGTTGACTTACATAGTTTTTGAAAACTTGAAAAAAAAAAAGAAACTACTATTAAATGTACTCAAAGATTACAATTTAATCTTTGATAATCATCAATCAGTTGATTTCAATTAACTATGTCTGCAGCTATTTATAAGTCTCCAGTTTTATATTGAAAAGTTGATCGTAAGCCGCATTGTGCAGAAAAATTCTTTTTGGATCTAAAATAACTGTTAAAATAAATTAATAAAATAATAGTAATCAATGAAAAAATGCTGTTTTAAATTAAAACTGGGATGAAACAAGCAATAATAAGGCGCTAGTAAACAAATTGTAAGCTTAAATTTAAGTTTTTTCTACAAAAGTGTTTGTTTTGTACTTTTATATAGCTTTACTTATGTTATAAACAAGATTTACAAATTATTTTTTTTTATAAATATAATAATCCTAAGTTTCTATAAATTTAATTACCTAAAACTATTAACTTATCAATTCAGTAGTTTGTTGTTTTAGTTCTCTTTATTCAAAATAGATTACTTATCATGTATTTAGTAATAATTGTAACTTTTTAAAATTTAATTGCTCTACTACTTTTTTCTAAACATAAAGAATAAATTATCCAATTCGCAGTTCAATGTAAATGACTTGTTTTAATGTTAATTTATAATTACATAATATTGTGCCGTAATTAATGGATGTATTTTTGAATGCTTTAAACTTTTGAATTTCTTGAACTTTTATGTGAGTGCTTTATTTTATGAATTGTTATTGTATTTTGTGTTTTACTTTGCTTAAAATAATTAAGACTTAATAATAACAAATATTATATAATAATATATTATAATCTAGTTAGTTCAATATACTAGATCTTTAAAACGAGTCTACCAGGGCGTAGCGTGAGGAGGGATACTGGCGCATGCGTGTCACGTAAAAAACAATAAGTAAAAAAAAATGTATTATATTATCCTTTACTATTTAATTTTTCTGCTTAATTTGCTGTTTTCATTAAACGAATTTTTGAATACCAAACATGCTCTGGTGCGTAGAGATCGTTGTGTACTGGCTTTGATGAAAAAACTCCATAGATATTTTTGTTATGATTCATTAGCTTCATAAGAATTTAGAATCAAAAAAAAAACGCAGCTACTGTAGTGCACCGCAGCAGTACAACAGTTATGATTGATAATTCTACTAGACAAATGCTAACATTTTGTAAACAAACCATCAAGTCAAACTTATGTTATGGTGATAATGATTCAAGTATAAACAAAATGTAATAAAATTAGCAATAAATAACTACTAATAAAGTAAAAATAAATTAATAACGACTAATATGTCCTAGAAAAATTTTAAAAGGTATCCGTGGTGTACGACTTGATTACTAAAAAGTTTTTTGTGCACCAGGTCCGAAGACAAAATATTTTGAGCTTTTTTTTTATGTCGTTCAATAAACAATATTAATAACATAAATTAATAAAGTATATAATATTATAAAAAAATTGATAAAAAACTAAAACAAATAAAAAATAAACAGTTCATACTGTGATTACAGTGTTAATCTCAATTTACAAAAAGGGTTATTCAAATTTCATTAAACTTAAAACTTTTAGTAAAAGTTTCCTTTTTACTTAGATAATGAACAGATCAAATGTTTTTATTCTATCAACCATAGAGAAAAATTAATCAATTTTTGTAGTAAATTGTTTTAAAACTTGTTTAGTCAGATCATGAATAGATTTTAAGCAACTTGTAGAAAGATATTTTTTTCAAATAATTTTTTATCTAAAAGACAAAATTGATTTATTTAAACTTAAATTACGTTTTTAAATGGCATTTTTTAAAATCTGTTTTTCTGCAAAATATTTGTAGTATTTAAAAAACGCTATCTTCTAAACATCTTAGATAAAGTGATTATAAGATAAACAAAAAGTAATATATTTTGTAAAATTTAAAAACTTGGAAAAAATTGACCTTTTAAAATTTATCTTTTAAACATTTTGTTTTGTATCAGAAACTTTTATTAAACTTTTTTCACACACTCAGGATAACTCAGGATTTTATGAAGTTTTTGAAAACTTTAATATGACGCAGTAGAGCTCATGATAACTCAGAATATTTTAATTTTTTTTAACTCAGGCTGACAATTTCCAAATAAAATTTGGTTAATTATATTGTTTCACAGTAAACGTTCACTAGATAGCATTTGAATATTTGGAAAGCAGATATTGATAAGTTATAAAATAATGTAGAATTAGCTAAACTTGTTCTTATTTAAAACTAAAATACCTAGTTATCAAAACTACTCCATTAAGTTTAATGTCTACTTATAAGTTTTTATAACATTAAATCAAAAGTATTTAGGAAGCTATTGTTTGAAAGAGTGCGCTTATTTGACCATATATATTTTTTGGTTTAGTATACACTTATAATAATTTTGAGAATATTTTTATTAAAGCTTGTATTTTCTAAATCAAAAAAATGATTAAAATTACTAAATCTCTTTAATCATTTAATGATAGAAAAATAGAGTAATTTTCTTTAAAGCTTGAAACTTTGTTAACTATCAAGTATGAATTTCATACTATGAACTGTTTCATTTAGTTTTGTATTTTTAACTAAATAACTAGTTCTTGTTTATTATTTTTTTCAATTACAAATTAAAAACTTTGTTTGTTAATTTACTATATAAATATTTTAAACTTACTTATGTGCTGATAGTGTTTTATCTAACTAAGTACAATACTGTTTCGTAATCAGTTTCTTAAATAACAGTATTTTCAACAGACGTTTAATTTAATTTAATAAAATAAAACAACCTACGAGATTTTTTTAGTTTTTCATTACTTATTTTTTCCAATACTTTAAAGTTTTTAAAGACTTCTACAAATTTTTATCAAGTTTTATCCAGCTGACAGATAACTTTATTTAAGTAATTTTCAATGTAACTAGCTGCTTAACAAAAATTAAGACATTATTTGTGCTAGACATTGGAATTTTATTCTAAAATTAAATGCTTAATTAAACATTTTATATGCATGTATTAATAGGTATATATTTTAATTTCCCAGAGAGGTTATTTCTATATAGTTTAGTATTCATAAAAGTTTTTCAGGGGTAAATGTTTTTTTAAATACGCAATTTTCCTTCTATAAACTAATTAAATAAAATGTTCATTATATTAACCAAAAAGAATATTTTCGTATATCTAAAAGTAACTCAAATTGCACGTATTATCTAAAAAATAGAGAAAATATGAATAAAACTTAAATTTACCAAACTGTATAAAATATTCTTCTTATTAACAAACTTTTTAATTTTTACTTTGTTATAACTTTGCAGAGGCAGAGAAACTAAAAACGTTTGAACAAAAAAAAATTTTTTAGAAAATCAATTTTAGTTAAAACTTTAAACAAATTGTAAAGTAAATTACACTTAAACAACGACAAATCGATCTAAGATTTATTAAGTTTATTTATGTTGAAAAAACTTTAGAAAACCTAAACAATTAAAAACGTTCTTTTAAATAAAACCTAATGTGTGTATTTACAAAGACCATTAAAAAGTTAAGTTAGGATTTCAGTTAAAGAAATTTGTTTAATTTTTTTTTTACTTGTAAATAGAGCTAGCTATTAAACTTTTACAATTTGTTAAAGCATTTTTTAAAACAAAAAACAAAGGTTAATTAAATTCAGGATTTACTTCCTAAATGTTTCTATTCTAAATCAAAAACAACCAAATATGCAGGTATCACATCTGATGTGAGAAAATTGTAGTTTTTAAAACTACCAAAACAGCTGCCCCTGCTATCTTCTGCTACGTCTACGTGGTCTCTTTCGTCACATCGCATAATATTTGTATTCGTCTGTTCTTTTTCAAAACCCATCAAAAAAGCAAACGACAATTTTTTTACAACATTTTCAACTACACAGTAACTTGACCCAGCAGATATTTCACTATCGACTGAGTTGATGCCTCTTTTCGTTTTTCTAAGTTTTAGCTTTGAGTTGTTCTTTTCAGAACAGCAGTTAGTCAAAAAATCTCTTACTGTAGTTGACTCATATCCTTTGATAAAAAGAAATTTGTTTTTTAACAAAGTATCTTCCTTCTTTTCAACAGTATTTATCCTATAAACTTGAAAGAGTTTATGGTTTTTTTGATAACTGTTTTTATTGGTAGTACTTAAAATCAACTTGTAGTCATCATCGTTTTTATTTAAAAACTCACTGACGTATTTTACTTTTGTACCAGGTTGCTGTTCGAAAATGGTGCTGTAGTTGAATGAGAGTTGTTTTATTGTGGAGCTTATTTTTTCATCAAGCTGCTGTTGTAAGTAGCAACGCTTTGCTTCTATATTTGAAGCTAACTCCCTTTTCAGTTCTCTTACAACCCTTTCTACAGTATATTGGTTTAACTCCCCCCTACCTTCGCTTAATTTTTGTTTTTTTGATATATTGAACTTGTTCTCAGCCTTAAAGTTTTCTAAAGTTAAAAATAAATAAAGTATTTCGTTGACAATTTCACTTAAGACTAAATGATCTTCAACTTCTATCAAGTAAGCAGGAGTTACTAAACTGTCATGAGCCAATGCTATCATTTTGCTTGAACTAGTCTCATTAAAACTACCTTGATTTATTTTTCTATTTAGACTATCATGTTTATCTTTTGGAGAATCCTTAATGTTTAGTGATTTACCAAAACTATGAAAAACCTTAAAAGATGGCTTCGCTTTAAGGTACTCTTCAAAAGACAATGATTTTTCATAAATCTCAGATGAAGTTGATATATCAGATTTATGTACTTCGTTAACAAAAATGTACTTAAAATTTTTAACAACACCACTTTCTTGAGCAATACAATTACCGTAATTGTAAGCATAATCAAAACTGTTAGTAAGATAGACCCCAGGCCCGTACCTCCCTTTTACGGAAGGTTTGAATCCTGATTTGAGAATTCCACCTACGTTTGGTGCTTTTGTTCCATGAAGTAAAAGAATGCTTGAGCAACTAGTAGTGTTTGTTAAAGTGTTACTATTTGGAGATACTCTATATATTCTGACAGTTTCATTTCTTTTCGAGTTTTTACAACCGTAAAACCAAGAAAAATCAACCGATGGTTTCTTATTTAAATCGAATGTTGATTTTAAAAGCATATAATCAGGATTATCATCGTTTAAAATTTCGAGTTTGTATTTAAAATCAGACTGGACAGATCCTTTCAAATCCACAACATCATACTCAATGGACTTTTTGGCCTTTTTAACTAAATCTTCATTATTGTTTTTGTCTTCTTCTAATTTATTATTCATTTTTTCTTCCTCTTTTTGCAGAAGGTCATTTAAAAAATTGTTAAGGTTTGGGTGAGAATTTGAGAAATTTTCTGCTTTTCTTTTAGTAGACTCCATTATTTAGTATACATTAAAAATGCTTACAATAATTACTCTAGGGAAAACAATTAAAGTTTACTATAATTCTAATGATTTTAATTCTTATTACCATTAAATTTTAGTTAGTCTCTATAAATATTAAAAAAAGCTTCCATTTAAAAAGGAAAAATGTTAACTTTTTGTCTTGTAAAACTGCTAAAATTAGATATACATTTTATATTCGTCATAGATTACTTTATAGTTTTGCAGTATAAAATAAACTAATGTGTTTAAGAAATAGAAAATGTAATGAAGTCCTTAAACTATGGTTCTGCTCCTGTTGTTTCTACACTGCATATACTACTTTTTCTTTGTATTTACTTTATTCATTGTGAATTAACTTTTTTCTTGAATTAGTAGAACTTTTAAAAACTGTTTAAATTAACTATTATATATATGTATATTACATCATGTTTTACTCTTAAATTACATAAATATTTGCAACAGTAAAGGTCATAAACTTTGCTCTTCTTATAGGTATAACAGTTTAAGCAGTTTATATTTTGATAACCACTACTTCTATTTGCTAAAGTAGTTCTAGCTTTTCAATACTATTTATATAAAGGATTTTGTTACTTAAACTCATAAGCTCTTAATTAAACTAAACCTATAGATAAAATGTAATATACTCAAACTTATTTTTTTAACTAGGGAAAGTACAAATTTAATAGTATAATGTGGTTTAAATAAAATAATATACATTACTAACTGCATAACAAATAATATTCTATATGTATGTTTCAATTCTTTTTGTTTAGATTATTTTGGCTAAGATTTATAAAATACTTTAAAGAAAATATATTCTTATATTTAAAACTATACAATTAAAACCAAAGTTATTATAATTTTACTCTTCTATAAAACATTTTTATTTTAATCTTATTAAAAAGAATTGTATGAATATTTTTTTAATACAATTATTTTTTCAGGAATAATTGAAAGGATTTTAAATCTTTATTGTATGGCTTAAGTAAATAAAAGCAATAACTTTATAATAAGTCATTATTTTAAAGCTAAAAAGGAGTCAATAAATGCATTAAGGCCATAGGGGGGTCTGACATTTTTTTTTACAAAAATTAACTTTGGCTTTTATATGAAAGCTTTAAGTACAAACTACAAGCCTGTTTTTAAAGAATTCAAAAATATCATTTAACTTTTGAGATATTTTATTTTTTTGTAAAAAGTTTCTTGTACAAACATATGGACCACAAATTTTTCGGGGTAAATTTTCTCGGAAATTTAAAAATTCATTAAAAATCTATCTCCTTCATTTTTCAAGCAATCTTTTTTAAATTTTCAGGAAATGTTCCTTATATTAAAAGAAAAAAAAACATAATTTAGAATTTTAATAATGTAACAAAATAAAAGTTTTAATACTAAAAATTAAATAAAAGTTTATTTTTTTCAAAAAAATAGTATTTTTACGAATTTTTTTTTAAATCCAAAATAACGTTTTTTTTTATTGTATAAAGATTAGACTGAAAGTTTGAAGTAGATTGCTTGAAAAATGTAGGAGGAGATAGATTTTAAATAAAATAGTCTTTTTTCGCTGTTTCAGTTTTGCCTTTCCATAGGGAACTTATTATGTGACCCAACTTTGACTAGTCACATCTCAAAACATAATTTATTTTTTAAACGATAAAAAGCATCTTCAAGCTTAGAATAAACTCTTTAAAATAAGATCAACTTGTAAGAAACATGGTAAACCCCCCTATGGCCTTAATGAGACAATTATAAACTGAGAGTTTACTATCTAACACTGTATTTCAGGCGCTATGCATTGATTACAAATTAATAAACTCAGAACCTAAGTTGTCTCATTGATATTTTAGTAATTAAATTTTTTTATCTGTATAATAATTTTCTGACTTTATTTGCCATTGTAGCCTTATTAATAATACCTGAATGAACATATTTTAAATTATAAATAAAACTATTTAAAACATATATACTTTTTATATACAAAAAAAAATTCTGAATATAAATTTTTTATCTAACCAAAAAATTTTCACATTAGATATGAATTGTTTAATGGTCATTACAACTTTTAATTATGAAAAAAAAAAAGTTTTAAAAAAAATAGACAGTTTTAAACTAAAAAATGTAACTTGAAATAATTTCAACTTAAAATGAGCTAGAGAATATTTGATTTTGAATATGTAATAAAGTTGTCTTAAATAATTTTAACAATAATATAAAATTAATTTTTGTTCAATAAATTTGTATTTATAGTTTGAAACTAATTAAAACATTGTAACAGTGGTATTTTATGTAGATTCAACTGTTGTATTGAAATTGTTATCAAAATACTATTTAATTAAAAATACTCATTAAAAACAATTACTACAACATGAAAGTTTTAACTAATTAAAATAAGTAAAAATTATTTAATGCTATATTTTGAGCAATTAAACTTAAACATTTTTATTTTTTTTAATTATGAATACTTTAAATAACATTATCTCTTTCTTGTTTAATAAATTTACTAAGAATTAAATAACTATTATATTATACAGCTGTCAAGTCAAAAAAAATTTAAACAACCAATAATAATGTATTGCTAAAAAATCTATACAAAATTTCGACTAGGGGACAATAATATTTTGCAAGTTAGAATGATTAACTTCTTGCTTAATTTAAAATATTTGTTTACCAAAGTGATTTTTACTGAAATAAAGCATTTTATTTGTAATGAAAATAGAAGACAATCGGTTAAAACATTTTTGATGGAAATTCATGAGGTTAAACCTATGTTTTATAACATTAATATTCTATTTAATGGTTTAAACATGGTTACTATTTCTGGGCCAAAAAATTGCTTTATTTTTATGTATGTAAGTATGCTAAGACAGTTAAACAATTTTTTTGGAAGTTAAAAACTGAAATAGTTACTGGTGATCATGCATCAAAGTCTAAAAAGGGGTTTCAAAAATGAACAAAGTTGCCCACTAAGGTATGATAAAATAAAGAGTTTAGGGGGCCATGAGCAGTCAAAGGGCCACAGGGTTGTTTTGAGGACATAAATTAAAACATGCATTAAATACTCAAGAGATGATGATGAAGAACAAAATAAAAAGGTTATAAGTGTTTTTATTAATAGTTCTTTGATAAGCTTTGTTTAAAAATGGAAATGCTTTTCTTTTTTTTTTTTCATAAAAGCCTTTTTTTAAAGTTTTGGAAAATCTGGTAAAAATCATCATTGCAACAAATAGTTTAGCTAAATTAAAAGAAAATGATTTTAAAAATATCTAGTTAATAAAAATGTGTTTAGAATTAGACAAATTATCAAAACTAGTTATGCTTTGATTAAAAATTTCACACAGGCCAAATTTTTATAAAACCAGAAACAAATTTAAACTATTTAGTCTGACTTAGGATTTTTTTTATTGCTGAGTTTCTAAAGAATTTCAAACTTGCCTGAGTTCAAATTAAACCTGTTTCAATTAAACTAATACAACAAAGTTAGTTTAGTTTTAATAAAACAGCTATAAAGAAAAAGAAAGATCATAAAATGAAGTTTGAAAACATAAGTTTATATCATAAATAACCAAAAACAGAATGACTAAATTAACTGAGTCATAAACCAAAAACAAATGTTATTGTTTATACAGATATGCCAAACTTCCTTACCTTATTTTTTTCAACTTTGCAAATAGACTGAAGTGTAAAGACACATTGTAAAACAAACCATTTTACAAAAGGTTTATAAGTATTTCAAAAACCATTCAGCTAAACTCAACTTTAACAAAGTGCATAAGTTTGCTCAGAAACCAAAAAATATATAAGTGCAAGTTTTAAAATAGCAAAACTTCTTATAAATTCAAATCAAGTACACACTATAATATGTGTAAACATTTATAATAAAACACTACTATTTACATGGCAAAACAGCTCTTCACATAAAAAAATAGTTTATAAAAAACATGACATTTCTTCTAATATTAAAAAAATATTTTTAAGTTTTAGTAAATTTAGTAAACAATCATAATATAAAAATACTTAGTTCTACTATAATTACAAAACTAAAAAAACAATTTGTCTTGAAACAATACTAAAACATTTTTTCCTAGTATTTCATATTGTTTTATGTTTTTATCCTTTCTATAGCTTGACAATAACATAAAATCTATTTAAAAAAAGGTGTTTTATTTTTTTGACATATTTAATGCTTTATATTTACAAAAAAAGCTCTCTCTTATTGGATACAATTTTTTTTTATATATCAACAACTTTTTATGTGTTTCTATATATATTAGTAATATGTTTTTTTTTGTCTTGTTACCACGGCATATGGCAAACTATTTAAAGTAATTTCTGATTTAAAGCATTTAAGTGTTAAATTAACCTTTAGAATAGATGTAAACAGTGGTTTTCTAAACTTTTTTTCAAATAGCTCTTTTAAAATAATTTAAAAAACTATGGCCATCATTACTTATTAAAACACTAAAACAACATTATTTAAACAACTACCATTTAAAACTACTTAAAACATTTTTTAATTTCTCTTTATAAGCAATGCCAGAACTTTTACTGTAAGTTTCAATTTATGACCTTATGGCTTCCACTTTGACCTCTTGCTGCTCATGGTGCCCTCAATATCTGTCATTTTCTCAAAGAGGTCTCAAAAGGGGTCACTTGGCCTTCGGTAAAACCCTGATGCAAACTTAAAACAAGACCATTGGTATTGTGTCTTTATTGTTTGGTATTTAAAAGGTTGTTGTTTTGTTAACTTTTGTTGCAAGTCATTCTTAAAAACAGCATTTTACAATGAAACTTGATATTTTCTTTTCAAATTAAAAAAATTAGGATTTCACTCATTAAAGTAAAAACAAGACAGCTTTTAACTGATCGAAACTAATCGAATTTTCTGGAATATAATACAATAGTTAACTTTTTTAACAAAAAGCCAACAACTGAAAAAAGTGCCCTATTTGGCCAAACATTCGAAAAAAGAAATTAATTTAAGTTATTCTAATTTAGTCAATTGTATATGTCATAATTTATTTGTTTATTTGCTTTGCCTAACAATATACTACTACTTTGATAACTAAATAAGTTCAAAACCAAAATAAACAGTAAGTAAAATACTGTAAATCAGTCTTTAAAAAAAATTGTTTAAAAAATATATCAGTTTGCATATGAATCATGCTATGTAAATAACTGTTTGGCTTGGATCATATATAATTATAAACTTGAGTAAAGTTCTTTCCAGATTAACATTAGTAGTATGCGTTCACACGATATATTTTTAACATTTATGTAAAAAAGTTTATGTGTCAAAAACAGTTCGACATAAAATTTATGATTAGGAAACACCTATAAAACAACTCATAATAATGTTAAAATTTTCCTAGAAATTATAAAACTTATAATTCTATTTTTTTATGTGTGGTTGAATTAGAAATTTACTAAAAAACAATTTTACTTCAAGCTTAATTTTAAAAACGTTTTTTAAGTAGTTAAAACCAGGTTTTAGGATTAAAAAGCTTTAAAATTTTAGGCTCAAGTTTGTTTTTTATTCTTTTTTTATAAATGCATTAAAAATAAACTTTTATTTTAAATAACTAAATTTTGTTAGATTTCAGTGAAAAATGTTTAATACTGCTTTGTTTACTCTGTTCAACTAAGAACAACCGAAAAAATATTAAATACAAGGTAAAAACATTATTAAACATTAACAATATGTGTAAAAAAATTGTAAAGCTTACTATAAAGTTGACAACAATAACGTTTTAAAAGTTTGCTGTATTTGAAAAAGAAACAAATTAAAAAACCTGTTTGTAAACCTTACAAACTTCTTCAATATAACTTTATGAACATTTTATTAGAATTAATAGTTTTGATAAAAAAAAAGTAAAATATTTTAAATAACCTCGTATGTATCTTAAACCTAAAAAACGTTTTTACACGTATTACTTTCAAGTATGTTGCTTTACGGCAAGTTTTTGAGTTGCTTGGAAAATATAGTTTAGCAACATTCTAATACTTAAATAAAACTTAACTTGTTTAACTAATGAATTATTTAAGAAATTTTAGTAAACATGTGTTAATTATTAGCTTACAAAAGTTATTGTAAATTTTTAAACTGTAAACCAATCATACGATAAGTGTATTACTTATATTTTTGTGTTTGTGAATTAAAAGGTAGGTGGACTATAATTATTTAAAAGTTAACCGATTAAAATTTTAAAGCAATTTATTTTTCATTCGGCTGTTAATTTTTTTTTTTTCATGAGAAGCTTTAAAACAATTCAAACCACAAACTTACTCTTATTTGAATGATATTAAAAGCAATTTTTATATCAGATTTTACAATGTAAGCTTTCTTTTAATATTTTATTGTTTTGTTTGGTAGCTATTCAAAGATGGCTAATTGAGTTTATTCTTAAAAGTTTATAATGTTGTTACTAGAGTTCTCTATTTCACAATATTTAGAAACATATCTACAAAAAGTTTGTAACTCAAGGTAATCCGTGTGAGTATGGAGGTTTAGTACTAACACAATTTATTGATTAAATATAAATTTTAGTAGTCACATTAGAGACTTCAACAAAGTATGCACTTAAATAGGCGCGAAATAGAAATCAACAATTCTATCATGAAAATTTTACGATACTATTTTAAAGAATAAATATACTCAACAGACAAAAATAATATTAATATGACTTTATAGATAACATTTTCAGTAATAAGTTTTACTTAACTGTTTTAATTAAGTTTCTGAAATAAAATAGAAATAAATCGTAATTTAACGCAATTGAAAGAAGATGCTATATTTATTTAAAATAAACTTATCTATTTTTCAATTAATATTTTTTTGAAAACATTTCAAAACTGGTTAAAGTTTTAAAAGTTATTATTTTAAGTTTAAATTTTTATCCTACTTGACAAAACCTTTAAAACGTGAAGTTAATAAGAAAGTGTTTAGATTATTTGTATAAAAACCTACAATTGACCAAATATTATTTTAGGTCTATTAAAAGATCTTATTAAAACATTTTTTTACGTAAAGAGAGCACATAGTTATAATCACTGTACTTTTGTACAATTTATTTTAGTTATGTTTTACAAAACTTAATATTTACTGCTTCATTTTAAAATTTATGTTTATCAAACAATTACGTAAATGATAAATAGTTTACTCTCTAAATTCAAATATTTATTTTATTAATAGAAATTCTTTAAGTTAGTTAGTTTTATATTAAAAAAAATCTTTATTGATTTATATAAAAATAAGTTTACTTTTCAATATTTTCTGTAATTCAAAAACGCAAACTCATCTTTTAATTTAAATCTTGGTTGTGTGATAGATCATTTTTTTAATTCTAATAAAGAAATTAGTAACCATTTTTATGAAAATTGTTTTTAGATATTTAACGAAATAAAACTTATGAAGTTTTGTTGAATTGAAAATGAAGGTTTTCTAAAAAATTATAAACTGTTTTAAAATCGAGTACAAGAAATAATAATAATAAATAAATAAATTTTGAACTATTTTGTAACTAATTTTTAGCTGCTTAAAAGATTTGTATTTTAATAGTGACTTTTGTTTTTAATTTCACTTTTAAACTTAAACCTACATATATAGAAATCTATAATTATAACTTACACAATTTAAATATATCTATCGCAGGTGTAACATACTGTGTAATTTTTGTTAAGTTTTAATTACTTCTTTTAATTACCTACACTCTATATAAACTTGTATGTTACTAACATGAGGTAGCACAAAACTTTTCATGGCTTACTGCGTATATTTCAATAGTTTTTACAAAACATTCTATATACACTTATGTGCTTAAGTATGAATTATATGCTTTACTATACTTTGCATAGCAGTAAAATGTTTTTAACACATACGTGTTAGTTAAAACCTTATAGAAAGTATCTACAACAGTAATTTGTATTAAAAAATTTTTCACTACTAAACAATTTTAGTAAAGTGGTAGTTAATATACATTTTAATAAGTTTTAAAGACACTGTAAATTATTATAGAGTTTAGTTTAGAAAAGGCTTAAACTGCAATAACATTAAATCACTTTTATTATTTGAATAAATATTTAAAACATTATAAAACTATGTAATACACTTTTGAATGGTGATTCAAACTTATTGACAAAAAAAATATTATTGCAGTAAATAATATATTGTCTACAATGAAAGACTGACATATAAAAAATAGTGAACAATAAGCTTAATTTAAAAATATAAAATAAACATCCTTCCTTTAGTGAATAAGACAATTATTTAAAACACATACAATACTAAAAAAAATTAAAATAATAAGTTTTGAACATTCCTATGATTTTTCTAATAGTAAAATGTGATGTGTTGTAAAGATTTATTATGTTTACATTTTTTGTATCAGTTTTTTTATTTTTAGAATAATGAAAAATTTATTCAAAAATAATTAATATAAGATATAACGAATGAACTAATTTAAGCAAGGTCTAAAAAAAGAGCATATATGATAATAAAAATTAACTTTGGTATCCCAGATGTTTGATTTGATAAATTTATTTTAGTATTTTTCACTCCAATTTGTACTTAAGTACTTAAATTCTAGACATTAAATACTTTTTTTAAGCTTAACAACAAACTCTCTATTTAAAAACTTATATAAATTACATATACTTTAAAATAATTACAAGCAATCTTTTAAGTTTGTTGGAATAACTTTAAATCCAAAAGCCATTCGATGTTGGCTGATAAGTGTTAATAACTGTAAAAATTCAGTTAAAACTAACTTAACTAGATTTTATAAATGTAAAATCAATTATAACTATGTATACTATAAATTTATGTTGTAAAATTTTAGAACATTATGATTGATTATAATTTGAGTACAAAAAAGTTTACAATAAAAAAAATACTTAGTCATGTTTAGTAAACAATGCTTCATTCAGTGGCGTAGCGTGGTGTTTTGGTCAGGGGGTGCGCAATTTTTTTTCTCAAAAAATCCCCTAAGTTGCAACTTTTGTAATTAGCTATAAAAAGATCTTTTTATAAGTAATATAATTGAAAAAAAATCATTAAGTAAAATAAGTCTAAAGCAACTGTTTTAAAAAATAATTATTTATTACAAAATTAAATAATTAAAAAAAGTATAAACTTTATGAGGAACTACTTATACTTATACAAATGTAAACTTACTAAAAAAATGTTTTTACTACTTACAGTAAATTTGATATCTTTAAAAATGAATATATTCAAAAAAACGAAAGTATATGTTTTATTTAAGAAAAAATATCAATCTCATAAATTTACAATACAACAGTGATAACAACACCTCATTGCATTTTATGTGTTACACAAAATTATGTTTTAGTAAAAGAAACTGAAATGTTATAAATAGAACATATTGCTTGCTTATTTAATGTAAGTTGGGTATAAATGCAAGAAAATTAAATCTGAATTATAAAAAAGTTAAAACAAGTTGAACTTAGCTTTTTTTTTTAATTTTAATAAAATACAAATCAAAACTTGTCATAAAAGAAACATTTAATGAAAATTGTAAAACACATTACATAACGAAAAAAAGTTTTATGGAAAGTTTTAAACGTAAGACTTAATGACAGTAAAACTGAATATCTATCTACAAAATATATGAATTTCTGAATTCCTACAAAAGCAATTTTTTTATATAAAATAGCTAAACAATTTCGAAAATATTAACAAAATAAAATGTAATTTAAGTCAGACAAAAAACAGAATTTGTAAAAAAAAACTACAGGTAATAATATATAATAATAAAAAACATATATCTGAAACATGTCATGTTTATCAAAAGCTAAAGTACTTACAAAGAAAAATCTATGTTTGTCCTAAACAAAAACTTAAATGCATATTTTTAACCTTTGTAATGAAAATGCATCCTTCTATCTTTTTTGTTTATAAATAAATTCATAACTTCCTCATTAAAACCACTAAAGTTTTAAATTAAGTCTCTACCAACAGAAATAACACTTAAGGAGTTTAGTCTAGACTGACCCATGGTATTTCTTAAATATGTTTTTATTCTCTTTAGAGATGAAAATGTCCTTTCAGCTTCAGTTGAACACATAGGTGTGGTTATTAAAATTTTAAAAGTTTTATAGTTTCACAAAAACTATCAGAAAGATTGTTATTCTTTATGTACATCAGAGTTTTTACTAATCCCCCTTTGTGCATTTCTTGTCGATTATAAATAACCATTAATTCGGTTTGTAGCTTTTTACAATTGACAACAGGATAAAAGTTGTTCACTGCTTCGATAAGGTCAGAAGGAAAACATTTTAAATAAAACGAATACATATTTTCTTAAAACAACTGGGATATTCTCAAGTGTCCTGAAAAGTTAAATCTTTTAGCAACATTTACCCTTACACTGTCACAAACTTCTTTGGCGGAAGAAGAGAGGCATATTTTTGCATAATCTGTAACACTAGAATTACGAACTCTATTAACAGCATCTTGAAAATTTTTCACATGTTGTTCGACTTTTTTCACAGTTAGATTAGTGCTTTGCATTATATTATACAAAATATTTACTTCTGGCATAAGCTTAGAAAAAATCTTCAACCAAAAGTTGAACTTTTCATCATTTAAGATTCTTATGCAGTTTTCTGCCGCAGCTATAGTTGAATAGCCGTAACTGTCAGTGTGATTAACAAAGTATTCAAATCCTGTTAGTAACTCGGTTTTCCTTTCTGCAACTTTGCATACGGTTTTTGAGTTGTAGTTCCATCTAGTTTTACATCCAGATGGAACACTTACTTCAACTACTCGTCTTCTTTCTGGTGACTTAGAAAAAAAAGTAGGAATTTGATCCAATTTAGCGAAAAAAAGTTTTGCCTCTCGGTTGCAGCTAGCAGCCATCGAAAGCACCAAGTTTAGCTGATGAGCAGCACAATGTACGTAATAAGCGTTTTTATAAACTTCCTTTACTTTAACATGAACCCCTCCTATTCTTCCCTTCATGACTGAAGCACCGTCATAAGTCTGAGCAATTAATTTTTTTTTGTCACCCTGCAGGATTTTCTCCAGCTCATTTAAAATAACTTCTGAAATACCTTCTGCATTTACTCTTTTTGGCTGAAAAAAACCCCAAAACCTCTCAACGACACTGTCATTGTTGATATATCTTATCACTATAGACAATTGGTTTTGCACGCTCACATCTGTTGTTTCGTCCGCAATTACCACAAAGTTTGTCTGCCGTACTTGAGATATAACTTCCTTCCTGTAAATTTCCAAGGCACACAACAAAATTTCATTTTGTATAGTTGGAGACAACCCTGAAAATGCTTTACTTGTTTCAAAGTGCATTTTAAGATCTTTGTCAAGTTTGCTAGCAAACTTAAGCAAAGATCTAAAGCCACCAGGGTTTAAAGAATCTTCCATTTCATTATGCCCTCTCAAAGCTATTTCTTGGAAGCCACAGAAAAGCACACTATCAATTATAGTTAACAACACTTTTCTGTTTTTCAGTACTTCTTGATTGTGTTTATCAATGCTATTCTTGTAGCTTTTGCTCAAATGAGCTTGTATACAATTTTTGCCGAGTAAATTAAATGATACCATGTTGTCGATGTGCTTTGGCGAATTGGCATGGGCATAGTTGCCAGAATTTTTCTGCTATTTTTGCCCTCATTCAACTTCTATAGAAAATTGACATATATAAATTTTTAACCGTTAAGTATCGCCCAAGAGCTAAGTTTGGCTTTCTTTGAATTTCAGTAAATGAATTAGTCTACAAATAAAACACTATACTATAGTGCTATTCTTATTAACTTTCAGTTTACTGAAATTAACTTCTTTAGACTAAAATACTAAAAGAATAATTCTTGCAAACTAAAAGTACAAATTCCGGTATTTAAAAGTTGCTTACAGTTTTTTGCTCATACTTAAAATTATTTTCAAATGCAGAAGTCTATAAGTAAGGTTCGAGTTTTTTGAGTTCGCACAGTCGGTTAAATTTGCAAGTATTGAGTTCGCACTGCTGTTTAATTTTGGATTTAGAATTAAAAAAAATTGCTTAGTATGTAACTTTTTCAATTTTAAGTTAAGTGAATTTAAGTTTAATATTTACTTCAAAATATTATCATTAATGAGTTTTTTTTTTCTAATTTATTTAAATAAATGTATACAAACATTATAAAATTAAAGAAAAACAAAACAAAAAATTTTTAAATGTACTAAATGTTCTAATCAAAGAAATCATTTCTTGATTAAGAACTTTAATTATATATTTCTGTAAATTCAGTCTCAAAATAGCAGTAATAAACACTTTTTTTTGAAAAAAAGCAAATTATAAGATTGTTTTTATATTTTTATTAAAAAACTATTCTTTTAAAAATATGTAAATGAAATAGTACTTAATATTTAGACAATGATTTTTTTATAATTTACAGTAACTTCAAAATATGTAACCTTTTTGTAATAAATTTTGGTTTAAATTTTAACAATAATAGTGGATAAAAGCTTTTTTTTCTTATTATTAGTAGAGTATTTTAAAAAATACATTAATTTATTATCGAACTGTAATATTTATATAGTTTTAGACTTTTATTTTAAATACAAATTGAAATTTAGCAAGTGTACTTAATGAAAAGGTTATTTATCAGTTTTATAATAAATTTTATTAACAAAAAAATCTTTATTTATTTAGTTTGTATATATTCCTACAGTGAACAGAATTTTTGGATAAACTTAAAAAAAAAGATATCTTTTCTAATAATTTGACGTATACAAAATCAGTACATTTACCTTTAGGATACAGAAAACTTTTAGATGTAAAAACTTCATTAGCTTAAAGTAGCTAGTTTAATTTTTGTAGCTAATTTCAGTATTTTTTCCAATATTTTAAGTAACTTGTTGAAAAAATTTTCAATAAATTAGCTAAAAAAATATATTAAAAACTAAAGCTTTATCATAGTTAACATATAAAAAAAACAAATAATAAAAACAAATCAAAGTAATTGCAGAAATATTAATTGCAGAAATTGTAACAGTTCACTGTCTAAAATCCTGCAAAACTATTTACATAACTAAAAATCACATCTTATAAACAGTAAAACTTATTTTACAATATAAAACACCTAGAAGAATTTATTTTAAATTTTAAGCTGGTCTTTTAATCTTTTTTGTTCATCATAATAATGAAAAACAAATGGATTAAAGCTATTAGAATTAAATTGCTTCTATTGGTACTCCTTAAAACTAAACCATAAAAATAATAGGTAATACTACTTAAGCTTCATAACTAAATGTTTTATGTCATTATTTTAGGTATTTATTTGAAAAATTAATAAGAAAAAGGTCAAAAAACATCAAATAATCTACTGTGAAATTAAAAATACTAATCAAATAGATTTAAAAAAATTTCTACACTATTTTTTCTAAAAGGTAGTTTTCACATAAAAAGTAGAGCTTACATTTGTAGTTTCAAAATTTCATTTCTATAAAAGCTTTTATGATAAAAAAATTATGAATAACTTTAAATTTAGTATGAAGAAAATTAATAGAAAGATACAGCTTAAAAAGCATTTTAAGATCAAAACTACTAAATATCAAAAAATTCTATTAAAAACAAAACTTCCAAGGTACGAGGTAAAAATTTAACTTAGTTTTAAACATTCAATTATTTTAAACATCTGAACGAAAATAGAGGTTTAATAAAAGTACAATATGAATTTAAAAATATTTTAAAATGTTACATAAGCTTGGTTTATACAACTGATTTGTTTAAGCATTTCTAAAAAACTAGTAAATCAGAAATCAACAAGACAAATAAGTTTTAACAAAATCAAAAATTCATAAGTTGAAACACTGAATAAAAAACTGTTTACTATTTCTAAAATTTTAAAAAAAGTTTATATACTAAGTTAGTAAAATTTTACATTTAATGTAAAAAATAGCTTAAATAGACTAAAACTAAATAAACTCTTAACTAATAAAAAATAAGTAGAAAAAACATCAGTAATAACATTGTAGATTGTAAAGTTGGCTTAAAACATAAAGAAACTCCAAAGCAATTAAAACAAATTGCTTTAAACAGTAACTGTTTTTTTTTTTTAAGCCACTTAATTAATTTTTCTGTCTAAAAATTAACACCAAAATGTAAAAAAAAACCATACAAGGAGGAATTTTTTATTGAAACTATCAATCTTTTAACATACATCACTTTAGTTTGAAAAGTTAACTGCTACAGTATATAATTTTTAAAATGTTTGATCTTTTAATAAACATGACTATAACTAATAACCAAAAATTTATTTTTTTGTTCAAAACTAAATAAATTTAAAAGATCTAATAATACAAAAAAATATTTTTTTGAACACACTTTAATTAAAAAAAAAGTAGTTTATATAATTACTTAAGTTGTTTTGAAACTATTAGTTCTATATCTTCAAAAAACACAAGAACAACATTTTGTGAACATTTAGAACACAACTAAATTTAATTAAGTGCAAAATTTGTTACATAAAACTGTTGGTAATAAAATAATAAACATGTACTGAACTAATTAAAAATTAAAAAGGTTAAAAAAAAATATTTTTTTAAAGTTTACCTGAAAAAACATTTAGAACAAATTACTTCAAGTTACCCTAGGAGTGAAGTATGTTATTTTTAATGTATTATAATTAAAATTGCAAACAATTAGGAAATGAAATACTTAGTATATAACAAAAATTCATATTTTTATAGTTACAAAACATATATAAAACTAATTTTTTTTTTTCTTTTAGCTCAAACAATTATCTAAATCATTTTATTGTCTATCATTGTAAATTTAACATTTGTTAAATATTTTTAAAATTAAATGTGCTCTTAACTTTAAACAGCTATATTTAAAAATTAGTTAAATAATTTAAATAAACAACATATAATTTAGTTAAAAATCTACAAAGTAAGATCAAGCTATACATTTTTTCAAAATTCTTTAGCATCTATTAAACTTCAATTCAACCGATACAGTATTCATGAAGTAATATTAAAGTTAACTAAAAATAAAAATTACAGTTCTTTTGATCAGAAAGTTGTATTACATGCCACAAAACAAGAACAAATTATAACAGAAAATAAAGCATTTTGAGTATTTTCAATCTCTAATGTTTACTTAAACTTGGATTAGCATTCTAAAAAAAATAAAAAAATTTATACAAAAGTTTTAAAATTTGTTGATTTTTTTTTGCATTTTAGTAAATTTATATCTAAGTTTAATTGATATATTTTATGTTTTTCTTAATTGCAAAAAAAAAAAAAACAAATTCAAGGATTTTTGCTTATTATTTGTTAAGAACATATAAAAGGTTATGTAAATTAGTTAAAACTTTTAAAATATCACTACAAAAGCTTTGTTTTACATATGTTTGTATTTGAAACTTTTTACTGAAATTAGAATTTCAAAAACTTGTTTATCACTCAGAAATAAATTTTTAAATATTTGAAAATCCATTGTAGTTAAATATAATATTATTATACATTTTAAAACGAAGAGTTAGAAAAACAATATAAGTATTATGAAGTGGAAAAATTGGAATCATACTTTTATTAAGTTGAAAAAAAAATTAAAAGGTAAAAAACTTTTTTTTTTAACTAACTTAAAGACCAAAGTATCTTTTTAATTAGGGAAGATGGTCTAAAAATAAATAAATAGATAAATTACAAACACTGATGAATTATTTAGAATAAATGAAATATTAAAAAAAAACTAACTTAAAGAGATGAGTGCTCCTGGAACAATTAAAATCTTATTTGTTTTACAACTTTGACAGGCACTATCAAATTGGAACAGTCTCTCGAAATCTTAACTTTTTGCGATTGGCTTTACTAAAATGTGCTTCAAGTGATATGAATTCCTGTTAAGTCAAAAAAGTTTTTTTTAAATAGGTTTAACTAGAATAAATACATTAATACTAAACAAAAAATATCATTAAAAGTAGAAAGCTATAAAATTTATTCAAGTATAAAACATTAAAAATTAATCAATTTGTACAAATATTTTAATAAAAAAGTTAAATAAAAAATAAAAAACAACTTTGATACAAATACAAAATACACTTTATCAAACTTAATAGATTACTAGAAATAATTGAATGTTTACTGATAATACTTTTAATGTTTATAAAATGTTCGAATAGAATTTAGTTAGATTTAAATTACTTTCATATGCAAAACATGTACGTGTAGTATATTATTCTTCAATATTAAACATTTTTATTAAATGAAAACTGTGGACTTTAACATACTTTGGAAGAAACAATCTCTCAGTAAAAAAAAATTTAAAAGTATTGTTATATAAATATCTCACTAGTGGCCAGTGAATAAAATTAAATTATGTAAGCTTAAATGTAGCAAACTTTTACTTTTTAAATAGAGAAAAATAAGTTGAAAAAACCTAAAATTTATGTCAAAATTAAGGCCAACATCAACTGCTAAAAAATACCTTAGAAGCTTTTATATAAAAACTTTTTTTTAGGTTTTTTGTTTTCTTTGGTTTAGTGTTAAAAAATGTCAGAATTCTTTGAAAAGTTGAAAAAAAAGTGTATATTTTCTCAATTTAAAACTTATAATCTTTTGAAAATTTCATTGATGTATTTATGGTAATTACAAAGTATTTCTAAAAGAGAATAAGTATTTCAACTGCTTGGTGCTAAAATATCTTCATTTTTTATGTTTTAGCAAATATGATAAAAATTCTATATACAATTTTACAAAATAAATTATCATTAGGAAATTAACTAATTTTAGGTTTATACAAGCAACATCCTGATGCCTATTTGCACTTTTTTCTTGAAAAAATATCAAATAAAAAAAATTAAGTTAAAAATTTTAAGTTTTTAAATAACTTATTGTGTTTACCAATACTATTTCAACAAAGTTTAAGAAAAATGCTAAAAAAGTTTCTCTAAATTAGTCTTACACAAATTTTTCTCTAAGATTCTGCAAAAAAAATTTGTCAAAACTATGAAGAACTCGGAGTAGTTTTCAAACTGTATAGTCAAAAAATAGTTGGATTTAAACTTACATAACTTCTTAAATACTTTAAGCAGAAAACCAACAAAACCAATTTTAAAACAAAGAAATCAAACTATGTTTAACACTTTGTACAATTTTTTTTTCAGCAAAATTATTTTATTATAACCAATGGCCACTTTAATCCATTTTCAGCTTACTGTGTTCAGGTAAAGTTTATACAAAATGATAATATTTTAGAAAACAAGCATGCATAGTCTAGTCCATTTATGAAAAAAATAATGAATAAAACCTGTTACTGAAGTTTTAATCATGAATATCTATAAAAAATACATGCTAATAGTAGATCAGTAGGAAAATTAACTTAGTTATTTTTAAAATCAAGCAGTACTAACAAAATTGTAATAAAAGTATTAAGGGCATAGGGGAGTTAAACACTTTTTCACATTTTGATCTTATTTTATTGAGTTTTTAAGCTACAAGATGATTTTTACTGATTTTAATAATAAAAATCAATTTTTGAGATATATCAGGTCAAAGTGGGAGGCAACAATAGGTTCCTTTTGGGAGGGGAAAACTAAAACAGCAAAAAAAGACTATTTCACTAAAAATCTATATTATCTTACGTTTTTTGAGATAAATACCTCAAACTTTCAAGATATGTTGTTTAAAGTACTTTAAAACTTTTTCAGAAAGAATGTTTTTAAAATTAAAAAAATAAAATTATAAAAAAATAAACAAAAACAAACAGTTTTTTTTTGTTTTTTTTGTCACAAATTATTTATTTTTATTTGTTTAAATTCTCTTCATACACAATTTTTTTAAAATTGCAAGGAGCATATTCTGTAAGTTTGTGGCATTTATCTCAAAAACGTAGAAGAAGATAGATTTTTAGTGAAGTAGTCTTTTTTTTAGCTGTTTTAGTTTTCCCCTCCCAAAAGGAACCTATTGTTGTCGTCCAATTTGACCTGCTATATCTCAAAAAGTAATTTGATTTTTTTTAATTTGTAAAAAGCAACTTGTAACTTGTAGTACTTAAAATTCAATATTATAAGACTAAATTGTAAAAATGGTGATCTACATCCCTAAGCCCTTAACATGTTATTAATTGTTATTCAAAATTTTTGGTAGGAGGATTAATTAAAATTAACTTTTTTCAAATGTTGGCTAGTATTAGCATGGTATTTAAGACTTGAGCATTTCGCTTGTAATCTCTTCTTACAATATCTACATCTTATGTGGTATGAACTAGAAACATCAGGCATAATCCAGTCTATTAGTAAAATCATATTCTGTATCTAATAGATAAGTCTTATTTATGTAAAGCAATAATCAACTACTTTACCTTTAAACTCAGGAACAGATTTCCATTTAGAAGTGTATTTTTGTTTATTGTTCCTAGTAGGTGCTTCCATTTCGACTGTTATCATTTTTAACCAGCTGTGACAAATAAATGTTTTAGTGCTTTATATTAAATAGGCTGTTATAAAGTAAACTATCATAAAATAACAAATAATATTTTTTTAGTATTTTGGATTAAATAAATCTTGGGAATCATAATTGTACATATTTTTTACTAATATTGTTACTTTTTTTAAATTAATCAGTTTAAAGTTCTTGACTTAAATGCCTATTTCAATATTTTGTTTTTAATTTTATTTTACTTCCATTTATTTGTTCAATTTTTTTTTTCAGATTTGTTAACAACAACTGAGGATCTCCTATATGCAAATATAGGAGTAAAACATGGTTTTGTTAGTAATAAGGTATTAAAATAGATATTAAATATTTTTTTACTTAATACTTAATAAAAACTCATTAGTTAGTTAGATAGATGTTTTTCCTACTTTTTAAACAACTTACAAATGTATACTTTGCTTTTAACTATTCTAACTACTAAGTTGAAGTAGTTATAATTTAGCTGAGTTAATAATAATCAGAATTGCCACTCTTTGAGGCAAAATAGTCAGCCTGTGTTACCTGAGACTAGTTAGAGTTTATAATAAAATAGAAACAAAACGTTTTGGTTAGCAAATTTTCGAATAAAAAAAATACTAGTTAAGTTTAAATACAAAAAGATACCTAAATATTTACAAAAGAACTTTAAAAATTAATGGTTGTAAGAAATAAAAACTGGTATGAGATACTTAAAAATCAACACTAGCATGAGATTTCAAAAAAAGTTCATACTAGCCTAAGAGTGCCACACACAGTATGTATCTGAAACTTTTTTAAACTGAATATATCTTAAAAGTTAATTGAAACTGTTTTTGGTTGTATAAAAAATCTTACTATAGACTTTATGGATGATACTATAAAAAAACTAATCTACTGATGTGAAATTTCTACATGATACAAACAAATTTTAAAACTAAAACATTAATTTTTAGCACAATCATTTTATCTAAAGTCCACCACAAAAATTAATGTACATTTTCATTGACTATTTGAATGCTTTAAAAGACATAATTTTATTTTTTGCTCATATATTGTAGGATATGGGAAATGTGAGCTGAAAAATTTTTTAATGAAGCAAATCCATCAAATTTTTTTAATGAATATTTTATTAAAACTGTTCTTAATGATTCCTCTTTGTAACAATTAGATGATTAAGATCAATTATTTAACTACCATTTTAATATACTTTTTACACAAAACTTATTTTTTAATTTTTTAGGATTATTTTACATAATACTTTGTTAATTTTTTTTAGTGAATAAAAGACATTGTTTAGATTTTGATTTAAACACAGCTGTTTTTAGAAAAATTTGTACACTTCTAAACTTAAGCTATAAAATCATAACTTCTAGAATTCTTGAAAAACATGATTTATCAAAACCAAAATTGAAACAAAAACATTTATCAAATAACAGAAGAACTTATTTAAGAAATCAAAGAAGAGCTAAATAGAGTAAATAAAGTGTTAAAAATTAAAAAGAAAACATTATATAACTGTTAAGTTCTAAAATAATACTTAAAATGTTTTTTAATAGTCCAAAGTCATTTAGCTAACTCTTGAATAATTAATAAGTATACAATTAAAATATTTAGTTGTTACAAAAGGAGAGTCTTTGAAGATATTTTTAATAAGAGTTAGCTTATAAAACTGGACTAACTTAATAACACATGTTAACCAATTTTATTATTTTAATGGTTAACACAGTTATGCACATTTGTAGGCTACTTTGTATATGGCTACTATACAAACAATCCTAGACTTTAAAAATGCGTGGCATTATTAAATTAAATTTTGCAGATAGGTTGTTTCAAGAAATCTTATTTACCCATTTCATTAATACTCAATCTGTTGTTTTTTTTTTTTGAGTAAATAGTGACCAGCAAAAATGTGAAAAAGTGATAAACTTAAGTTTGAATAAATAGTAATTTGAAACTTAATCAACTCAGTTAAAAATTCATTATAACATTCAAATATATAAAATAGATTACAAAAATTAAACTAAAAAGAAAACTTTTTGATAAAAATCTTTAAGTATTTTAAGACTTTAATTACAATTTATTTTTTATTTCTAGGATATTTTAATTTTTTATGGTAGATAACCTTCAGATTTACTTCACCCTCTATTTTGCTTCTTAACATTAAATTGAACACTTTGTAAATTTAAAAATTTGTATTATCAGTGTAATTAAGAATTTGGAAATGTTTCATAGACAACTTACTAAGCTTAATATTTTGCTGAAAGTCTTATTTGTCTTATTTTCGTTAAACAATATAAAAAAGTTTATATAACTTTAAATTAACAATTAAATAATTAATTTTCTACTTAAAATAATAAAAAATATATATAACTAACTGAAATTTACTGACTATACTGAATATACTTTTTAATACTGATGATTTTTTTTATAAAAGTTATGAGCATGAGCATTTTTTAAATATTTCCAGATTTAATTTATTTGAAGAGCAGTGTTCCTTTAAAACCTTTTATAATGTTTTAACTTGTCACAGTTTAAATTTATTATTTTAAGCCTTACAACTTGTAGTTACAAGCATTGTTACTACAGTTTATAAACTTTGATAAATTATTTTTCAAAATGTTTAGTACAACGAGATTCCCCTTTACGTTTACGTGACGCCCCTCAAGGCCGTTCTGCTATAAAAATCAAAATTTAGGTTAAAAGAGGTTTATGCTAAGCTAACAGCTATTGTGGAAAATAGCTCATTTTTAAACTAATTTTCCGCGTTTCAGCTACATTTGGCTTCTATGGGCATGGGTTCTAGTTCTTTCAGCAATTTTTCCTAAATTTTTAAAACCTGATTTGGTCCAAGAATCCTCACCACCAAACAATATGCAAGGAAAACAGTACAGAGCTAAAGTATGTTCACAGCCACTTATGCGTTGTGTAATACTCCTTGTTGAATTTTCTCTTGAACTTTCTACCTATTAAACAACACTAAATAAATATTATAGTAACACAAAGCTTTAGGGTTGCCTTCTTTAAAACAAAAAAATACTTAGCTAAGTGCCCTTTAAAAAATCTTTAACAATTTTTAAGGGGTTATTTTTCTAAAAGCTCATTAAATTTTAAAACATCCAAAACACTCATGTTAGTCTAATTAATTGTTAATATAATACTTTTAGTACTATGAAAATTACCATTTCCTGATAACTTGCATAGATTGCTTTAAAATGAAAAACGACTGATTTTTTGTAAACTTTTAAAATTTCTGTGAAAACTAACAATAATATTTCTTTTAATAAAGTTATTTTAAAAGTACAGCTTTTAAATAAGTGTGTCATTATCTGTTTTTGTTGATAATAGAAAATAAACAAAACTCTTTATGACTCAACCAACAATATAGTTATATTTATGAAATTTATAAAGTACAACTAACTCACAATTTTTCAAATAAAAAAGTATATAAACTAAACTACAAATAAGTAGTTAACTAAGTATAAAAATTAATAACTTTTAATTTCAATTTCTAACAACTAAAAATCTTTAACGATTTTTAAGGGGTTATTTTTCTAAAAACTCATTAAGTTTTAATACATACAAAACACTCATGTAGGTCTAAATATTTGTTTATATTATACTTTTTGTATTATGAAAATAACAATTTCCTGATAAGTTGCATAGGTTGCTTTAAAATGAAAAAAACTGTTTATTTGAAGACTTTAAAATTTCTGTGAAAACTTACAATCATATTTCTTTTAATAAATTAATTTTAAAAGTACAGCTTTCAAGTAAGTGTGCTATAAACTGTTTTTGTTGATAATAGAAAATAAACAAAACTTTTTATGACTCAACCAACAATATAGTTATATTTATGAAATTTATAAAGTACAACTAACTCACAATTTTTCAAAAAAAAAAGTAAATAAATTAAGGCCATAGAGGGGAGGGTGGTTAAACACTTTTTTTTTACAAAAATTAACTTTCACTTTATATGAAAGCTTTAATTACAAACTATAAGCCAGTTTTTATAGAATGCATGAATATCATTTAACATTTGAGATGTTTTATTTTTTGTAAAAAGTTACCAATACAAATGTATGGACCGCAATTTTATCAGGGTCAATTTTCTGGGAAATTTAAAAGATTATTAAAAATCTATCTTCTTCTTCATTTTTCAAGCAATCTTTTTAAATTTTAGAAAATGATCCTTACTTTACAAAAAAAAAAAACGTAATTTTTGAATTTCGATAATTAAAATAAATAAATACTTTATAAAAAAACTTTAAAATTTATTTTAATTTTTCATAAAAAATACATTGTTACTACAATTTTTTAAATTCACAAGTAATGTTATTTTATTATTGTATAAAGATTAAACTGTTAAAGTTTGAAGAAGATTGCTTGAAAAATGTAGGAGGACATAGATTTTAAACAAAATAGTCTTTCCCTTCCCATAGGGAACCTATTATGCGGTCCAATTTTGACTAGTCATATCTCAAAAAATAATTCGAATTTTTTATTAAAATAAAAAGCACCTTATTGCTTAGAAAAAAATTTATAAAATAAGATCAACTTCTAAAAAACTTGGCTTACCCCCCTATGGCCTTAAACTACAAATAAATAGTCAACTAAGTATAACAATTAATGCCTCTAAACATTCTCTCTGTGCATTTTCTAGATAATTTTAAATGTTTATTTTATATTAACAAATAGAATTGTATTAAACTCAAAATAACTCATACTTTTAGTTTGTTGCAGCTTTTAATATACTATCTCTATCTTTTATATAAAAACTTTAAATCTTCAGTATTAAAATTAAAAGTCTTAAATTTTTTATTTTTTTTAGAAAAATTCTAAAGAGCTAGTTTTTTTTTTGTTTTAACTTCTACATTTTTGGATATATTATAATATAAAACTGTAAAAATATATATTAACAAATGAAGAAAATCTGAAATATAAACAAAAATTAAAATTTCATACCACTTGAACTGCAGTCTTGAGTAATAGCAATATCTGGTGTTGGTCTGCTATTTTTCAATTCAAGTTTTTGATTTTCAGATAATTTTCCTATCTGACATATTTTTAGATTTGCAACATTCCATATAATACTACTTTGCATATTTTTTTTAGATAATAATCTAAAATTAATGAAAACATATTTTTACTTTTTATTTAGTATTATAAAACAAATTTTTAAAAAACAACCAACTTTGAAGATATCAAGATTGCCTTGCCACTCTTTGAGTCAAAATAACTGTCCTGAGTTAGTTTTAAAATATCATGTGTCATCATAGGCATTTTAAATTATTTTAAAGATATTTTTTATTGTTTTTAAACTAATAGAAACTAGTCTCTTAAAAAAAAGCTTTAAAAACCACTAAATCTACCCTGAGTTAACAAAAAAACAAATATATCCTTAATCAGCCTGAGCTTAAAAATACTTAATTTTATAAGAAACTAAAAAATTTATCCTAGTTTTAACTGAGTCATACTAAAGTTTTCCAAAACTTCATAGAATCTTGAGTTATCCTTAGTGTGTGGAAAGATTTTACTAAATGTTTCTGATACAAAACAAAAAGTTTAAAAGATAAACTTTTGAAGGTCAACCTTTTCCATGCTTTTAAAAATTCACAAGAAATATAGCTTTTCATTTATCTTGAAATCAGTTTTTCTATGATCTTTAGGGAATAGCATTTTTTAAATACTACAAACAGTGGGTAGAAAGAATTTTTTTTAAATACCATTTAAACTTGATTTAAAATTAAATAAATTTATAATTAATTTATTAAGTCTTTAAGACTAAATATTGATTGTAAAAAATCTGTTTTACAAGTTGCTATAATATTATTCATGATGTGACTGAAGAAATTTTAAAATAACTAGCTACAAAAATTGATTAATTTTTAAACTTTTTTGATTTGTTTGTTATCTTAATAAAAAAAAAACTAATTTTAATAAAAATTTTAAGTTTAGGGTAATTTAAAGAATACTTTTTGTACAGTGAGATTAAAACTGCAATCACAGTATGAACTGTTTATTTATTATTTGTTATTTTTTTTTGTCAACTATCTTTTAAATTATGTTGTTAATATTTTTTGTTCTTCAATTTATTTTTATTTTATGAGCAGTTATTAATTGCTTAATTTAATACTATTTGTTTATTCTTGTATCATTATCACTATACAACAGGTTTAGATTTATGGTTTACTAACAAAATGTTAGCATTTGTCCTTGTAGAAAATTTTCTCATAAGGTTATACTACTCCGGTGCACTAACTGGTTGCGTACTGTTTGAGTGAAAATTCTTATGAAGTTAATTAAGTTATAAAATTTTTCTTTATGGAGTTTTGCATCAACATTGGTGCACATTTGAAATCACGCACCGAATCGGTATACTGGGTAATTTCCCTAACTTGTCACTAATTGGTATTTGAAATTTCGTTTTACTTTTCAAATACTAGAAAAACTTAGTTGAAAAACGGCAAATTAATCAGAAAAAATAAAGAATAAAGAATATAGAGATTACGTTTTTTTTACTACTTTTTTTTTTTTTGGGTGGCACGCATGCGCCAGCGTCCCTCCCCACGCTACGTCCCTGATACTAGATAAACTTGAAAAAAGGCAAATTAAGCAGAAAAAATAAACTATAAAGGATAAAGATATTACATTCTTTTTTTTATATTTTTCTTTTTTTGGGTGGCACGCATGCTCCAGTGTGCCTCCCCACGCTACGCCCCTGGTACGCACTATAAAGCTGTGTTCAAAGCGCGTACTTGAGTTGCAGGTTAATGTATTTAATACCTAATTGCTTAATTTATTTTTTATAAGTCTATGTTTATGAAAACTTAACATGGTTTTTCTATAACAATACACAAATAATAATTAATAATTTCAATAAAAAAAATACTGCGAAGTTTTATATTTTTGTTATAACTTATCTATGAGACATTAATCTCATATAGCAATACAAGAAAGTATCTTGAATACTGATATCGAAACAGTAAAAACAGGTTTTAATTAGAATTTTCCAAATTAAATTTTACATTGTTTACTCATCAAAAACTTAGCTTTTTATCTTAAATTTCTGTTAATTAATGTATGATAACTAATAAATATCATTTAGTTCAACAGTTTTGTTAAGATTCCTGAGATATAAAAGAAATTTTTAAGGGTTTCATTAATCAAATTTTTTAATTGAGTACATTGTCTCCGAAGATTAACACTTTAATTTTTGTGTTTTTTAAAAAGTTAGTTAGTTTAGCTTTTAAGGCTTTAAGTTGTATAATTTTTTTTCGTAATTCAAAAACAAAACGAAAAACAATTATATAATAGCTTGTTTTTCGAAAATGCAATTTTTGAGGTAAAATTTCTGACAAGTTAACATATTAAAGTAAATATTTTAAATAAACCTTACTGCCTAGATAGTTTTTTTTTGGTTACTGATTTTGTACAGTTATAAGCAGCAATTGAAATATGCTATCATATACCAACAATTAACTGCAATTTTGAGTCCTAAATTAGTGTGACTTTTTCAAATTTAGATTCATCCAAACAAGATACCTGACTAATTATCCTTGTAAGTTAAGGTGTCTAATTAACTATGGCTAGCTACTAGTATTTCATGAATATATTTATGTTTTTGTAACATTTTGATTCCATAATAACTTTAATCATTTCTGTTGAGATTAATTTGACAATAAAATATTTTAAAATAAAACAGTTGTTTATTTTTTTATATAATTTTATTCAACAGAATTGTAAAGTAAGGCAAACCAAGTAGTAATGTATAGAAAATAATTAAGTTTATATCAAGGCCTAACAAAAATGTTATTTTATAATTCCAAACTGAATACTGTATATCAGCATTATACTTTTATAAAAATGAGCAGTAACGTGCATACAATTGTTTGTTATACAACAAAACATAATGGAAAGAAAAAAAAATCGATAATACTTAGATGACACACAAAGCACTAAAACTGTCTACACAACAAAACATTGGTGCGTCGGAGTTTAAAAGTCTCTCACCACATAAAACAACTTGAGAACTACCATGGGCTTATCTGACCCAGGAAAATGATCACTGAACTTTTGACGAACCGCCCCGGCAGTGGAGTTCAGACCGATTTCTTCAACTTCAGCAGTATTACAATAATAATGATCGGGATGTTCTGGATCAGCTATGTACAATTTTGCGCACTCAAACGTCAAATCGTTTTGTGGGTTGATTTCGTATTCGTGCCTGTTTCTGATAACATCAACTAGTCTTCTACCTTCGCCACATACAGACATAATTGTGCGATCCTCAGGCAGTTCTCGATCAACACCTCTGTCTGAGATGAATTTATGAACATCGTTTTCGTATACAACAAACAAGATATCAAATACAACCATTGTCTGCATAGGTTATTTAAACTCACACCTGTTTTGAAAAGGTTAAGTTAACCTAAATTAACAATAATTGTGTGCTAATTTACTATCACTTACTTACTTGGGACTTAGCTGAAGTTTGTTATTCTTTATTTTTTGAAAAAATTTATAAAGTTTTACATCTAATAAATCAATTAATTTGAAACTTAAACTGATGAAAATTAACATTTGCATAAAAAATAAGTTACTAAATCAAAACAGTTCTTTTATAACACTTGCTTAATCTATAGTGATATCAAATTATATCACTTGCAACCTCATTGATTTTTAAAGCTAAATATATTTAGCAGTACTAATTAGTTAACTTTAATAATTTTTGATAATTACGAAAGTACGTTAAAATAACAATTTAAAAGTATTAATATGGTTTAAAAACTTATATATCTTTTAATTTTAAATCTAAAACACTTCAATATCTTTTAAGAGTACACATTCAAAACTTTATAAACTGTGTGGTAATGTTAATAGTTTTCTAATACTTACTTAGCTTTTTTGTAGTAAATCTAATATGTTTTCTATTATTAAATGGACTTGAGTAATAGAGTAGAACGATTCTAATTTAAACTAATTGCTCTAAAAATTAAGTTTTTAATTTATAGAGTAAGTAAACAACTGTTAAAGTTATTTATTGGTTTATTTAAATTGGGAAAGGGTCAAAATAGCATGAGGTTACTAAATTGCTCGAATGCACAAAATTGCACGAAGATACTTTTGCACGAAGACAATTTTGCTCTAAGGGTCAATTTTGCACGAGTTACATTTTTGCATGAGAATAAAAAAATAATAATGAAAAAGCAATAAATAAAAACAGTAAAAAAACTAAACAATAATTTGACAAAAAGAAAAATAAAAGTTACTGACCGAGGGTAAGAGTTAGGGGTGGCAGTGATAGTAAAAAACAAAATAACTAAAAATAATAAAAGAAAATACCGAATGAGTGGTAAGTATCAGAGGTAACGGTGATAATAAAAATAACAAAAAATAAAAAATATTAAAAGCAAATATAAAAAAAGTAAATTAATTAATTAAAAATAATAATCAAAAACAAAATAGTTACCGACCGAGAGTAAGGGTTGGGGTAACAGTGGTGGAAGTAAAATTTAAAAAATATATTTAATAAAAATCATTAATCAAAAAAAATAAACAATAAAAGAAAAAAAAAAGGTATAGGGTTTAATTTGCATAGGTTAGGGGTAATAGTGATAACCGTGCAAAAGTGCTTCTTTGTGCGTATTAGACTCCTATCCATTTTTTCAAATGTTTATTCGTATTTCAGAATTTTTTAAAAAAATCTTTATTTGAAATTTGACATTTTAGGAAAAAAAACTGAAATTTTAAATAAAAATCAATAAAAACCTAGAATTTAAACTAATTTTACATTTAAAGCAACAAAACTTCGATTAGATACAAAAATTTCTATAATAAACTATGTCATTTATCTTTTTGATAAAAACACAAATTAAGTAGCTTTACAGTATCTTTTCTATGTTCTTATACTGCTAGAACTTTTCTTTTACATAGTTTAATACTAAAAATGGACTACAACGCTTTTTTTTAATCTTGATGAAATTCAAAAACCTGGAAAAAATTTACAACACGTCTTTGGAAACAAAACGTGAAAACAAAAGCTGAAAATTGCAATCATAAACATTTATAATTTAATATTTTTTACTAGATATACACATAATTGTTTTGTTTTTGAATCAATGTCATATGAAAACTTGTCATAGTTTATCTCTATCAATACACAAATAATAATTAATAATTTCAAAAAAAAAAACACATTGCAAAGTTTATATTTTTTTTATAACTTAACTATAACACATTAATCTCATAGTGCAATACAAGAAAGTATCCTGAATACTGACATTGAAAAAAAAAGTGTTTTAACTATTGTTTTCCAAATTACATTTTACATAGTTAACTCTATAAAAACTAGGTTTTACTACTTTAAATTTCACTAAATTTATATATGATAACTAGTAAATACCATTTAGTGCAAAAGTTTTGTTAAGATTTCTGAGTTATAGAAGAAACTGTAAAGGGTTTTAAAAATCACTTTTTTTAATGGAGTATATTGTATCCCAAGAAGTTTGTTAGTTTGTAATTTTTAATAGAAACGTTTGTGGTTATATAAAAGTTTTACCATGCTTCAAAAACAAATCAAAATACAACAAATTATAAAATAACTTGGTTTTGGGATGCAATTTTTGAGGTAAACTGCTGACAGCATTTACTTGATAAAAAACATATTGACAAGTAAATATGTAAAATAAATGTTACAGCCTAAATATTTTTTATTTTTTCTTATTTTGTACAGCTATATGCATAAATTAAAATATGCTACCGTATATCGACAATTAAATGTCGGACTGTATCAAATAAGATTCAGTTAAACAAGATACCTAAGAAATGCTAATTTAATGTGCAAGTGAGGGGTTTAATTAAATATGGCTAGCTGCTAGTGTTTAATAAATAGATTTATTGTTTTGACTTCTAATAACTTTAAAAATTTATGTTCAACTAATTTAATAATACAATATCTTAAAATAAAACAGCTGTTTATTATTTTGTGTAAATTTATTTAACAGAATTTAAAAAAAGGCAAACAAAGTAGTCATAAAAGCAAAAATGAGTAAAGTTTATATCATGAACAAAATGTTATTTTATAAATCCAAATTTAGTACTGTATATCAGAAGACTACTTTTTTAAAAATTAGCAGTAACGCGCCCACAATTGTTAGTTATTAAAAAAACAAAATTTTTCAATAAAACTTTGAGAACACAAAACTTACTATAACTGTCTATACGACAAAACATTAGTGCGCAGTTGAAAAGACCCTCTATTTCGAACATAAAACAACTTGAGAAGTACCATGGGCTTATCTGACCCAGGAAAACGTTCACTGAACTTTTGCATAACTTCCCCGGCAGTAGAGTTGAGATCAATTTCTTCAACTTCAGCAGTATTAATATAATAACGATCGGGATGCTCTGGATCAGCTATGTACAATTTTGCGCACTGAAACATCAATCTTTTCAGTGGGTCGATATCATCTGTGTGCATGTTTCTGATGACATCAACTAGTCTTGTACCTTCGCCAGATACAGACATAATTGTGCGATCCTCAGGCAGTTCCCTATCAACTCCTCTGCTTGAGTAGAATTTATCGTCACCGTTTTCGTATACAACGAACAAAATATCGAATACATCCATGGTCTGCGTAGTTTATCAACGTTTAAACCTGTTTTGAAAGGGTTAAACTTTATAAATTCGTTAATACTTGTGTGTTTACTAAGTAACACTAACTTTACTCAAAACTAAGCTGAAGTTATTTATGTTTTATTGAAAACATATTTTTAAGTTTTTAAGCTATCAAAACCTATAGTCCGAAACTTAACTAGGTGAATTTAAACATTTATATAAAAAAGAAGTTACTAAAATAAAACAGTTTTTTTATACTGTTGTAACAACTTAATTAATGTTTAGTGAATGTAAGTTATATCACTTGCTAAGCTTTTGGTTTTTAAAGCTACATATATTTAGCAGCACTAATTAGTTAACTTTGATAATTTATGATGGCTACGAAATTATGTTGGAATAACAATTAAAAAGTATTATTATGGTTTGAAACTTATATACCTTTCAATCCTATATCTAAAACACTTCAATGTCTTCTCAGAGTACACATTCAAAACTTTTTAAACTGTGTGGTAATGTTTTGAAAAACAAAGTGGTATTCATAGAATATATAAAATAAGTTGTTAGATAATTTAAAGATTATACATACCAGCAAAACTTTTAAATATAAAATACTTCATTTAGATGCACTACAATTTTTAATATCGTTTAAAATAATACTAATCAATGGTTAATGCAATGTTATAAGTAACTAAGTTTATTATTTTAAACAGATTTATAAAGTGTTAAGTGAAAATAAATTTCTTCAAAAACTTTAATTGTAGTTATTTGTTAGTGTATTTCAATTGAGGCCTTGACTGTACAAAAACAGTAAACATAAAATTTTATTAAGGTAGTAAAATTAATTTATTTAACGTATCTATTCGTCAATTTGTTTTTTTGTCAAGTAAAAAAAATGTTTTTCAGCAGTTTTACTTCTAAAACTGAATTTCAAAACTACAAGTTATTTTATATTTTTTTGTATTTTTATTCGTTTTTTGAAGCATAAACAGGCTTTAAAATTATTACAAAATAAAAATATACAACTTAATAATTTTCTCAAGGAAAAGTTAGTTTGAGAAAGTATTAATTTTGTACAATAAAATTCTTAGTTAAAAAATTAAATAATCTAATTGCTCTAAATTTTCTTCATTATCTAAGAAATATAAACAAAATTAATATACTAAATGCAGTTCAAAATTAGTCATTATACATTAATTAACTAAAGTTTAAATAATAAGTTTTTGGTTTTTGATGAATTTTATTTTTATTTCTCTTAAACGTAAAACGTTATTTTAAAAACACTTTAAAAAAAAACTGTTTTTACTGTTGCAATATCAGTATTCACGATAAATTCTTGGTATTGCAATGTTTGATTAATGTATTATAGTCAAGTTTTAAAGGAAATAAAAAAACGTCGCAAAAATTTATTGAAAAATTAGTTATTACTTTTGTATTGCTAGAACAATACCATGATAAGTTATATGAAACGGTTACATGAAAATTTAAATTCGGACATCTCAAATTCTGATAGTTTAAATTCTTAAAAAAAAAATTAAAAGACTATATCTCAAAAAGTCAAATATAAATTAAGAAAAAAAACTTATGTAGATCTTATAAAATTATACAAACCTCTTTTTCACAAATTCTTAAGTATTTTAAAGATATTTTAAAAGTACTTTAAATAGCTATATTTTTTTATTTTATTAAAGCCCATATGAAAGGTTTAAAAACAAAGTTTGGAGTAATAACATAAAATATAAAATTTTCTACAAAAACTACAAATTTAATAAAAGTATACTAACCTCAGAAAAGCTAATTTAATTTAATTTTCATTAAAAAAACTTGCCTATTCCTAGAGCTTTAGGATTGAAAGGTATATATGCTTTTAAACCATATTAGTACTTTTTAATTGTTATTCCAACATACTTTCGTAGTCATCATAGATTATCAAAGTTAACTAATTAGTACTGCTAAATATATGTAGCTTTAAAAATAAAAAACTTAGCAAATTATATAACTTACAATTACTAAACATGAATCAAGTTTTTACAAATGTTAAAAAATAACTGTTTATTTTAGTAACTTCTTTTTTATGCAAATGTTTAAATTTATTTAATAAGTTTTGAGATTATCTGATTTGACAGCTTAAAAAACTTAAAAATATTTTTGTAATAAAAAATAAATATTTTCAGCTAAGTTTTCAGTATAGTTAGTGTTAAATTAATAAACACACAAGTATTTTCAAATTTATAAAGCTTAACCTTTTCAAAACAGGTGTATTCGTAAGTAATATACGCAGACCATGATTATCTTCGATATTTTGTTTGTTGTATACGAAAACGATGTTCAAAAATTTATCTCAGACAGAGGTATTAATTTAGAACTGCCTGAGGATCGCATAATTATGTCTGTATGTGGCGAAGGTAGAAGACTAGTTGATGTTATCAGAAACAGGCACGAATACGAAATCAACCCACAAAACGATTTGATGTTTCAGTGCGCAAAGTTGTACATAGCTGATCCAGAACATCCCGATCATTATTATTGTAATACTGCTGAAGTTGAAGGAAATCGGTCTGAACTCCACTGCCGGGGCGGTTCGTCAAAAGTTCAGTGAACGTTTTCCTGGGTCAGAAAAGCCCATGGTAGTTCTCAAGTTGTTTTATGTGGTGAGAGACTTTTAAACTCCGACGCACTATTTTTTTGTTGTATTGACAGTTATAGTACTTTGTGTGTCCGCAAACTTTTAGTGAGTTTTTTTTTTTCTCTCCATTATGTTTTAATGTAAAACAAACAATTGTATGCACCTTACTGCTCATATAAAAGTAGTATACGAGCATAAAGTTAATTTTATAGGCAAATTTATTAATTTTTCAAAAAACATAAAACTTTAATGTCAATTATTTTCTTATCTTAAAAGATATCTAAAATTTTTTTTTTTATTTTAGAGAACGCACCTTTGCCTTTAATTTAAAAAAAAAAATATTTAATTTGGGGTTGGAATTATTTCATGGAGTCCCTCCAAAAATAAAGGTTTTTTTTCGTTTTTTTTCATCAAATGGTATTAGAACCAAAAATAAACATTTTTTTTTTAATTTTTTTTTTTGATTTCCCTTAGTTTGCATGTTACAAAAACTCTTAAATAGTTACTTTATAAATAATGTTAGTATCTTTTACGATTTGGCCCAAAATCAAAATGTAGTATATTACACTATCATTTGCCTTGGCCATTTCCTAGATAAAAAATTGATAAAAGAAAAAAAAAAGTTAATAAGAATGTGAATATACAAAAAATTTAATTAAATTATTTTATTTTAATTTAGTTTGATGTAATTCACATTCTTATTAACTTTTTTTTTCCTTTTATCAATTTTTTATCTAGGAAATGGCCAAGGCAAATGATAGTGTAATATACTACATTTTGATTTTGGGCCAAATCGTAAAAGATATTAACATTATTTATAAAATAACTATTTAAGAGTTTTTATAACGTGCAAACTAAGGGAAATCAAAAAAAAAATTTAAAAAAAAATATTTGTTTTTGGTTCTAATACCATTTGATGAAAAAAACGAAAAAAAAACCTTTATTTTTGGAGGGACCCCATGAAATAATTCCAACCCCAAATTAAATAATTTTTTTTTAAATTAAAGGCAAAGGTGCGTTCTCTAAAATAAAAAAAAAAATTTTAGATAGCTTTTAAGATAAGGAAAATAATTGACATTAAAGTTTTAAGTTTTTTGAAAAATTAATAAATTTTCCTATAACAATAACTTTATGCTCGTGTTCTCTAATCATAAGTTTTATGTCGAACTGTTTTGACACATAAACTTTTTTTACATGAATGTTAAACATATTTTGTGTGACCGCATACTACAAATGTTTATCTGGAAAAAACTTAACTCAAGTTTATATTTATTAATTATCCAAGCCAAACAGTGATTTACACAGCATGATTCATATGCAAACTGATATACTTTATAAAAAAACTCATTTTTTTAAAGACTGATTTACAGTGTACTATTCACTGTTTATTTTGGTTTTGAACTTATTTAGTTATTAAAGTAGTAATTATATTGTTAGGCAAAGCAAATTAACGAATAAATTATGACATATACTGTGACTAAAATTAGAATAATTTAAATTAATTATTTTTTTAAATGTTAGGCCAAATAAAGGCATTTTTATTCAGTTGTTGGCTTTTTGTTAAAAAGTTTTGTATTATATTCCAGAAAATTCGATTATTTTCGGTCAGTCAAAAGCTGGCTTGTTTTTACTTTAATGAGTGAAATACTGACCTTTTAAATTTGAAAAAGAAATAAAATATATAAAGTTTTATTGAAAAATGCTGTTTTTAAGAATGACCTGCAACAAAATTTAACAAAACAACAACTTTTTAAATACCAAACAATAAAGACACAATACCAATGGTCTTGTTTTAAGTTTGCATCAGGGTTTCACCAAAAAGGGCCAAGTGACCCTTTTGAGACCTCTTTGAGAAAATGACAGATATTGAGGGCGCCATGAGCAGCAAGAGTTCAAAGTGGAAGCCATAAGGCCAAGGGTTGCCACTCGGTCAGGAAAAGTCAGAAAAAAAAATGACAAAAGTCAGGAAAAGTCAGGAAAAAATAGGGGGGGGGGGGGGGGCTATTGAAAAAAGTCAGGACAAGTCAGGTAGTTAGATAAAAAAAAAAGTCAGATTTTGCCAGTTAAAAATTACAAAATTTCTTGTTTTCCAAAGCCTTCAAATGGTAAAAACTAATTAAAAGTCCTTTAAACTCAGAAAAAAAATCAAAAAATTCCTAGAAATTTACAAAAAATATTTAATTTTATTTCCAATGCCTTCATTTGGTATAAATTAGTAAAATCCCCTTTATAAAACTGCAAAAATTTTCTATTAACATATTAAACAAGTACCCTACTTGAACAAGCAGATTTTGTAAGCTTTTAATATTGATGATCTGTAGCAAGGATACTTCTATTTTGAAACTGTGATATTATACACAAAAATTTATCTAGCATAATTTCAGAATCAAAGTGTTTTTTGTTAAAGTAAATAATTGAGTTCTTTATAACTAATCAGTTAGTTTAGTATTTTATGTAACAAGTTAATGTGTATACTTTACTTATTTATAATTTTTACAAAGTTGTTTAAATTTATAAAATAAGTTCTAAGAGAGGTACATGCCAAGATTAAGTTTACTTATTATTTGTATTTTTTGTAGAGTAACTTAAGTTTTTAAAGTAAACGAGAGTATATTTATTTGTTACAAATTTTATACTAAATTGATTACTAAATGTATTTTTTTTCAGACAAGCTGTGTTTGTAAGGTAATAATACAAGTATTTTATTATTATTATTTTATTATTACTACTTGATTGAGCTGTTTACTACAAATATCAATCATACACAGATGATTTAAGTGATGTACTGGAAGTTTGATGATAGAATTTAGCAAAAAATTGTTGTTAATAACCTGTATAAAAATAAGATTGAAAATATTATATAGTTTCAAGTGTTAGATTATGTATTTTAGAATAAATTTAATTTAAGAGTTTGATTTAGAAAAGTCAGGAAAAAGTCAGAAAATTTTTCTCAGATTGATCAGTGGCAACCATGAAGGTCATAAATTAAAACTTACAGCAAAAGTTCTGGAGTTGCTTATAAAGAGAAATAAAAAAAAATGTATTAAGTAGTTTTTAATGGTAGTTGTTTAAGTAATGTTTTTTAAAGTTTTAATAAAGTAATGAGGGCCATAGTTTTTTTAATTATTTTAAAAGAGCCATTTGAAAAAAAATGTTTAGAAAACCACTGTTTACATATATTCTAAAAGTTAAACTAACACATAAATGCTGTAAGTCAGAAATTACTTTAAATAGTTTGACATATGCTGTGGTTACAAGACAAAAAAAAAAACATATTACTAATGTATACAGAAACACATAGAAAGTAGTTGATATATAAAAAAGAGTATATCCAATAAGAGAGCTTTTTTTGTAAATATCAAGCATAAAATATGTCAAAAGAATAAAACACCTTTCTTAAATAGATTTTATGTTATCGTCAAGTTACAGAGAGGATAAAAACAAAAAAAAAATATGAAATATCAAGAAAAAAATATTTTATTATTGTTTAAAGACAAATTGGTTTTTTAATTTTGTAGTTATAGTAGAAGTAAGTATTTTATATTCTGATTGTTTACATAATTTCCTAAAACTTAAAAATATTTTTCTTAATATTAGAAGCAATGTCATGTTTTTTATAATTTATTTTTATATGTGAAGAGCTGTTTTGCCATGTAAATAGTAGTCTTTTATTAAAAGTGTATAAACTTATTGTAGTGTGTACCTGATTTGAATTTATAAGAAGTTTTGCTACTTTCGAACTTGCAATTATATATCTTTTGGTTTCTGAGCAAATTTATGTACTTGGTTGAAGTTGAGTTTAGCTGAATGGTTTTTCAAATAGCTATAAAAAACCTTTTGTAAAATTGTTTGTTTTACAATGTGTCTTTACACTTAACTCTATATGCAAAGTTGAAAAAAAATATAAGGTAAGGAAGTTTAGCATATCTGTATAAACAATAAGTTTTGCTTTTCTATGACTCAGTTAATTTTGTCATTCTGTTTTGGTTATTTATGATATAAACTTATGTTTTCAAACTTCATTTTAAGATCTTTCTTTTTCTTTATAGCTATTTTACTATAACTAGACTAACTTTGTTAAATTAGTTTAACTTCAAACAGGTTTGACTTGAACTCAGGCAAGTTTCAAATTCATTAGAAACTCAAGCAATAAAAAAAAACCTAAATCAGACTAGAATAGTTTAAATTTGTTTCCGGTTTTTATAAAAATTTGGCCTGTTTGAATTTTTAATCAAAGCATAACTAGTTTTGATACTTATCTAATTCTAAACACAGTTTTATTAGCCAGAGATTTTCAAAAACATTTTCTTCTAACTTAGCTAAATTATTTGTTTCAATGGTGGTTTTAGACCAGATTTTCCCAACTTTTTTCAAAGGGACTTTTGAAAAAAAAAAGCATCTCCATCTTCCAACAAAGCTTTTCAAAAACTACTATATAAAAAACTTATAACCTATTTATTTTGTTCTTTGTCATTAACTCCTATGTATCTAGTGTAAGTTTTTAATTATGTCGTCAAAACAGCCTTGTGGCCCTTTGACTGCTCATGGCCTCCTAAATTCTTTATTTTATCATACCTTAGTGAGCATTTTGTCCAATTTTGAAACCCTTTTTAGACTTTGATGCATGATTAACAGTAGCTATTTCAGTTTTTAACTTCCGAAAAAAATCGTTTAATTATCTTAGCATACTTACATAAATAAAAATAAAGCAATTTTTTGGCCCAGAAATTGTAACCATTAAACAATATATTAGTAACATAAAACATAGTGGTTTTACTTTTGTTAACCTCATGAACTTCCATCAAAAATGTTTTGAACGATTGTCTTATATTTACATTACAATAAAATGCTTTATTATAGTAAAAATCACTTTGGTAAACAAATGTTTTAATTGAGCAACAAGTTAATCATTCTAAACTTGCAAAATATTATTGTCCCTTAGTCAAAATTTTGTATAGATTTATTAGCAATACATTATTATTGGTTTGTTTAAATTTTTTTTGACTTCACAGCTATATAATATTACAGTTATTTAATTCTTAGTAAATTATCAAACAAGAAAGAGATAATGTTATTTAAAGTATAATAATTTAACAAGTAAAAATGTTAAAGTTTAATTGCTCTAAATATAGCATTAAATAATTTTACTTAACTTAGTTAGTTAAAACTTTCATGTTATAGTAATTGTTTTTAATGAGTATTTTTAATTAAATAGTATTTTGATAACAATTTCAATACAAAAATTGAATCTACATAAAATACCACTGTTACAATGTTTTAATTAGTTTTAAACTATAAATACAAATTTATTGAACAAAAATTTTTTTTTATTATTGTTAAAATTATTTCAGACAACTTTATTACATATTCAAAATCAAATATTCTCTAGCTAATTTTAAGTTGAAATTATTTCAAGTTACATTTTTTAGTTTAAAACTGTCTATTTTTTTTAAAACTATTATTTTTTTTTATAATTGAAAGTTGTGATGACCATTAAACAATTCATATCTAATGTGAAAATTTTTTGGTTAGATAAAAATTTATATTCAGAATTTTTTTTTTGTATATAAAAAGTATATATATTTTATATAGTTTTATTTATAATTTAATATGTTCATACAGGTATTATTAATAAGGCTACAATGATAAATTAAAGTCAGAAAATTATTATATAAATAAATAAATTTAATTACTAAAATATCAATGAGACAACTAAGGTTCTGAGTTAATTAATTTGTATTCAATGCATAACGCCTGAAACACAGTGTTAAATAATAAACTCTCAGTTTATAATTGAATATTAAGGCCATAGGGGGGTTTACCATGTTTCTTACAAGTTGATCTTATTTTAAAGAGTTTTTTCTAGCCTTAAGATGCTTTTTATCGTTTAAAAAAAAAAATATTTTTTGAGATATGACTAGTCAAAGTAGGGCCACATAATAAGTTCCCTATGGAAAGCAAAACTAAAACAGTGAAAAAAGACTATTTTATTTAAAATCTATCTCTTCAATCTATCTTTTTCAAGCAATCTACTTCAAACTTTCAGTCTAATCTTTATACAAAAAAAAAAAAAACGTTACTTTGGAATTTAAAAAAAAATTGTGAAAATACTTTTTTTTGAAAAAACAAACTTTTTTTTAACTTTTGTGATAAAATTTTAATTTTTTACATTATTAAAATTCTAAAGTAATATTTTTTTCTTTTAATATAAGGAACATTTCCTGAAAATTTAAAAAAGATTGCTTGAAAAATGAAGGAGGAGATAGATTTTTAATGAATTTTTAAATTTCCGAGAAAATTGACCCCGAAAAATTTGTGGTCCATATGTTTGTACAAGAAACTTTTTACAAAAAAAAAAATATTTAAAAAGTTATATGATATTTTTGAATTCTATTTTTGAAAACAGGCTTGTAGTTTGTACTTAAAGCTTTCATATAAAAGCCAAAGTTAATTTTTGTAAAAAAAATGTCAGACCCCCCTATGGCCTTAATGCATTTATTTACTTCTTTTTAGCTTTGAAATAATGACTTATTTTAAAGTCATTGCTTTTAATTACTAAGCTATATTACAATAAAGATTTAAAATCCTTATAATTATTCCTGAAAAAATAATTGTATTAAAAAAATATTCATACAATTCTTCTTAATAAGATTACAATAAAAATGTATTATAGAAGAGTAAAATTATAATAACTTTGGTTTTAATAGTATAGTTTTAAGTATAAAAAAATATTTTTTTAAAGTATTTTATAAACCTTAGCCAAAATAATCTAAACAAAAAGAGTCGAAATATACATATAGAATATTTTTTGTTATGTAGTTAGTAATGTATATTATTTTATTTAAACCACATTATATTATAAAAGTTGTACTTTACCTAGTTAAAAAAATAAGTTTGAGTATATTACATTTTATCTATAGGTTTAGTTTAATTACGAGCTTATGAGTTTAAGTAACAAAATCCTTTATATAAATAGTATTGAAAAGCTAGAACTACTTTAGCAAATAGAAGTAGTAGTTATCAAAATATAAACTGCTTAAACTGTTATACCTATAAAAAGAGCAAAGTTTATGACCTTTACTGTTGCAAATATTGATGTAATTTAAGAGTAAAACATGATGTAATATACATATTTATAATAGTAGATTAAAACAGTTTTTAAAAGTTTTACTAATTCAAGAAAAAGTTAATTCACAATGAATAAAGTAAATACAAAGAAAAAGTAGTATATGCAGTGTAGAAACAACAGGAGCAGAACCATAGTTTAAGGACTTCATTACATTTTCTATTTCTTAAACACATTAATTAATTTTATACTGCAAAACTATAAAGTAATCTATGACGAATATAAAATGTATATCTAATTTTAGCAGTTTAACAAGACAAAAAGTTAACATTTTTACTTTTTAAATGGAAGCTTTTTTTAATATTTATAGAGACTAACTAAAATTTAATGGTAATAAGAATTAAAATCATTAGAATTATAGTAAACTTTAATTGTTTTCCCTAGAGTAATTATTGTAAGCATTTTTAATGTATACTAAATAATGGAGTCTACTAAAAGAAAAGCAGAAAATTTCTCAAATTCTCACCCAAACCTTAACAATTTTTTAAATGAGTTTCTACAAAACGAGAAAGAAAAAATGAACAATAAATTAGAAGAAGACAAAAACAATGATGAAGATTTAGTTAAAAAGGCCAAAAAGTCCATCGAGTATGATGTTGTGAACTTGAAAGGATCTGTCCAGTCTGATTTTAAATACAAACTCGAAATCTTAAACGATGATAATCCTGATTATATGCTTTTAAAATCAGCATTCGATTTGAATAAGAAACCATCGGTTGATTTTTCTTGGTTTTACGGTTGTAAAAACTCGAAAAGAAATGAAACTGTCAGAATATATAGAGTATCTCCAAATAGTAACACTTTAACAAACGCTACTAGTTGCTCAAACATTCTTTTACTTCATGGAACAAAAGCACCAAACGTAGGTGGAATTCTCAAATCAGGATTCAAACCTTCTGTAAAAGGGAGGTACGGGCCTGGGGTCTATCTTACTAACAGTTTTGATTATGCCTACCATTACGGTAATTGTATTGCCCAAGAAAGTGGTGTTGTTAAAAATTTTAAGTACATTTTTGTTAACGAAGTACATAAATCTGATATATCAACTTCATCTGAGATGTATGAAAAATCATTGTCTTTTGAAGAGTACCTTAAAGCGAAACCATCTTTTAAGGTTTTTAATAGTTTTGGTAAATCACTAAACATTAAGGATTCTCCAAAAGATAAGCATGACAGTCTAAATAGAAAAATAAATCAAGGTAGTTTTAATGAGACTGGTTCAAGCAAAATGATAGCATTGGCTCATGACAGTTTAGTAACTCCTGCTTACTTGATAGAAGTTGAAGATCAATTAGTCTTAAGTGAAATTGTCAACGAAATACTTTATTTATTTTTAACTTTAGAAAACTTTAAAGCTAAGAACAAGTTTAATGTATCAAAAAAACAAAAATTAAGCGAAGGTAGGGGGGAGTTAAACCAATATACTGTGGAAAGGGTTGTAAGAGAACTGAAAAGGGAGTTAGCTTCAAGTAAAGAAGCAAAGCGTTGTTACTTACAACAGCAGCTTGATGAAAAAATAAGCTCAACAATAAAACAACTCTCATTCAACTACAGCACCATTTTTGAACAGCAACCTGGTACAAAAGTTAAATACGACAGTGAGTTTTTAGATAAAAACGATGATGACTACAAATTGATTTTAAGTACTATTAATAAAAACAGTTATCAAAAAAACCATAAACTCTTTCAAGTTTATAGGATAAATTCTGTTGAAAAGAAGGAAGATACTTTGTTGAAAAACAAATTTCTTTTTATCAAAGGATATGAGTCAACTACAGTAAGAGATTTTTTTACTAATGGCTGTTCTGAAAATAATAACTCAACTCTAAAACTTAGAAAAACGAAAAGAGGCATCAACTCAGTCGATAGTGAAATATCTGCTGGGTCAAGCTACTGTGTAGTTGAAAATGTTGTAAAAAAATTGTCGTTTGCATTTTTGATGGGTTTTGAAAAAGAACAGACGAATACAAATATTATGCGATGTGACGAAAGAGACCACATAGACGTAGCAGAAGATAGCAGGGGCAGCTGTTTTGGTAGTTTTAAAAACTACAATTTTATCTCATCAGATGTGATACCTGCATATTTGGTTGTTTTCGATTTAGAATAAAAACATTTAGGAAGTAAATCCTTAATCTAATTAACCTTTGTTTTTTGTTGTAAGAAACGCTTTAAAAATTTAGTAGCTAGCTTTATTTACAAGTAAAAAATTTTTTAACAAATATCTTTAACAAAAATCCTAACTTAACTTTTAAAAGGTCTTTGTAAATACACATGTTGGGTTTTATTTAAAAGAACGTTTCAGTTGTTTAGGTTTTCTATAGTTTCTTCAACTTAAATAAATTTATAACTCTTAGAATGATTTGTTGTTGTTTAAGTGTGATTTAGTTTACAATTTGTTTCAAATTTTAACTGAATTTGATTTTCTAAAATATTAATTATTTTTTTTATTTCAAACATTTTTAGTTTCTCTGACTTTGCAAAGTTATAATAAAGTAAAGAAAAAAAGTTCCTTATTGCAAATTATTAATAAAAACAAGTAACACTATAGTTATGAAAAAAAAGTTATTTTTTCTAATGTTAAGTACAGATGTTGTTTATATCAGTTTTTTTTATTCACTTACTAGTATAGAAGAATATTTAGTTATTACAAATTTGTGTTATTTTTTTTAAGTTTGTCATCGTACAAAAGTTGAAAGTTTTGATAATTTTAAATCTACCTAATTGTGTTTTATATCAGTGGTCGTCGACTAAACAAAATCTGTGAAACTCCAATCGTAATATAAGAAAACAGTGCGCCCTAGTGTATTACTTTCTTTAATTTCAAACGCAGGGTTTGCAAAGATATTTTTCAAAAGGCCCCTTTTGCAACCTTAACAAAAACAAAGAACAGTGGTGTGTACATTTAAAGTAGGTAACAATAAAATTCCTCTACACAACTTAGAAGTTAAAAGTAAGCCAACGTTGTGATTTACATAAGCATCTTTGGTTACATGACGACTAAAAATTGGGTCTATTAAAATTCGGTTAACTCAAACTGTTCAATAGTTGTTAGTAGAAATGACCATATATCAAGAAGTACTATAAAATAATAATTTTGAGGTCTTGTTAGTATCTACTCGCATTTTTTTTTCTTTTTCTACAATTTTTATTTTTTTTGAGATTTTAAAAAGGTTATTAAAAATTACCGTATATTGAAATTTATTTCACATGTATTTCCTAAAATAGTTAATATTTTGTTCAAAATAAAAGTACATTTTTCTTTTTGGCCTACCGTAAACTTTTTGATGTTGATAAATTGTTATAAAAACAATAAAAACATAAAATTGTTTTCTATAACATTTTTTGCATTTCACATATTGAAATCAGTTGTTTTATCAAAAATAATGATCTCTTGAGCACTTCATGTTAAGTTTTCACATTAGGGACTTTTTTAGAAGTTCGACCTTAATAGGAAGGCGGTAGTTTGTATAATATAGTGACACAACTTAATTGTTGACAAAGTAACAAAGTTAAATTTTGTACTTTTATGTTTTACTAATAAACACTGATGAAAACTAAAAATCTAAAATATAAATTTACAGCCAAATTAAAAAAAAAATGTTTTTATTAGACAGTAACTTATAATATACAACTAACATGTAACTTGTGGCTTAATAAAGCAAACTAAAGATAATATATGTGATTTATAATGAACTTTTATTTTAGTGTTTTAGCAGTCTTGTAAAAAGCTTAAATACTCAAATTATTTTATCAAAAAGTGTTTTGAACTTTTAAGTTAAGCTTAGGTGTATAATTTAGAAGTTTTTAACCACAAAAAAATCTGTTTAAAAAACTAGGCTTTGAATTTAACACAAACAGCTATTGTTGTAGCTCGTTGGAATAATTGTAAATTTAGAAGCCATTCAATGTTGGTTGATAATTGTAAACTTAAAGTAATGAAACATTTATATTAGAAAGCTTTATAAAGTTTAAGAACTGATAAATCAAACACAACTAGACATATTATAAATTAATATTGTATAATAAAACAAGAAGAAATGTTTTTTCATTAATCGAACATTTATTACTAAACCATATTTATTAACTATGACTTCATCGTATGATAAATTTTTTGATTAGTTTAAAAAGTACTGTATTTTTAAATTATTTTGATAAATATATTGACAGCTGTTTTAATTATAAACTAAAATCATAATCAAATAAAGTGCCTGAACTATTAGCATATAATATAACTTAAATAACTTTGCACAATAAATAAACCAAAAACAACTATAAATATATAGTTTTCCTAACTTAGAAGTTGACATATAACAACAAATATGACAAAATCATAAAAGTGACTGATTAAATAGTCCAATTCGATAAATAAAAATAAAAAATTAAGCAGCATCAACTATAAAATATTATATGTATTATTTGTTTTTATTAACCTTGCGTTTTTTTTTTAATATCTAAACTCAATCGCTTGATAGTTTATCTAAAAATATAAGTAAACAATTCACAAATATTCTTTTTAAAATTAATTATTAAATAAGTTTTTTAGATACTGATTTTATAAGCTTTTACAAAAAGTTAATAATAATTTTTAAGTTAGACTTATGATCTATTAAAATAAGAACTATTTTGCAGAAGCTTAATATACAGTTTATGTTTTTCTTTAATGTTATTCAAGTAGACGAGTTAAAAATTTACTAATATGCTTTTATGAAGTACGTTTATTTATGTCAACCTGTCAAAATGAAAATATAGTTTTTATTAATTCATTTTTTTAATAATTCTGCAAAATAATTTAAATTATACATACCAGCTAAAAAATCAGGCACTTTGCTAGATTGAGATTTTGTTTTAACTTCTTTGACTGTTTTTTAAAGATTTAACAAAACTTTTTTTTTTGTTAAAATTAAAAAAAAAAAATAAAATAATAACATATTTTTTAAGCTAATTAAAAAACTTATTATACAATAAAGTTATATTAATTTAAGATGACTAAGTGTTTTATTTATTTATTAACTTGAGTGTATATAATTAATTAAAGTGCTGCCAAACTTTTGAACATAAATTTAATGTATATAAAATTATAACTGATTTATAATTTATAAAATCTAATAAAGTTGCTTTTTTTGAATCTTTATCAGTTTTAATCAGCCATCATCGAATGGCTTTTAAATTTACAGTAATTCTAACAAACTTAAACGATTGCTTGTATATATATTAAAGCGTATGTAATTTATATTAGTTTTTAAATAAAGAGTTTGTGGTTAAGCTTATTAAAAAAAATTACGTAATTAATGTTTAGAATTAAAGTATTAAAGTACGAATTCGTGTGATAAAAAACTACTAAAGTAACTTTACTTTAATCAAATACCGAAAGTTAATTTTTATTTTTATAATTTAGAACTTGTTTAAACTACTTCAATCGTTATATCTTATATTGTGTTGACTCTAAAGTGATTTTTCATTCTTTTACAAATAAAGAAATTTATACAAAAAAAGTTTGAAAAATATGTATTCTTAAACAAATCATACTTTAATTTAAAAAAAGTTATAGGAGCATTTGATATCTATTATTTAATTGTTTTAAGTACATTTATGTATTTTTAATAGTTTTTTATATATAGAATACTTATCTTTTATTATCCAATTAATTTTTTCATCACTATTTTTTATATGTCAATTTATCAGTACAGTGATATTTCGTTTATTGCAATAATAACATATTTATGTTAATAAGTTTAAATCACCGTTTGAAATTGTTTTACATAGTTTTATAATTTTTTAAATTGTTGTTCAAACATAAAAGTAAGTTAATGTTATTGTAATTTAAGAATTTTTAAACTAGACTCTATAATTATTTACATTGTCTTTATAACTTATTAAAATGTATATTAACAACAACTTTACTAAAAGTGTTTGTAGTGAAAACAGTTTTATTAAACTATAACTGTAGATGCTTTATCTAAAAGGTTTTTACTAACACGTATGTGTTAAAAGTAATTTACTGTTATGCAAAGTATAGTAAATCATTTAATTCATAACAAAGCACATAAGTGTATATAGAATGTTTTGTAAAAAATATCGAAATATTGCAGTAAGCCATATAATATTTCATGCTACCTGTAGTTTATAACATGCAAGTTTATATAGACAATTAAAAGCAGTAGTTTAACTTAACAACAGTGACACAGTGTGTTATACTTGCAATAAATATATTCATTTTGAATAAGTTACAGTTATAGACTTCTATATGTAGGCTTGTGTTTAAAAAAGATAAAAAAGTGTCTAATAGACTACAACTATTTTAAGTAGGTGTAAAGTAGTTACAAAAAAATTGAACAAGTTTTTATTCATAACTTTTTCTGGTACTTAATTTAAAAACAGTTAGAATTTTATTTATCAAAAAACGTTTATTTTTAGTTCAATATTAACTCATAAGTTATACTTTTAAAACATCTTTACACTATTTAAAAAAAAAACTAATCAGTAAGTTTCATTATTGAAACTTTTAAAATTTTAAAAATGCTATATTCCACGAAGCAAGATTTAAGTTAAACAAGTTGGTTTGTATTTGTTAAATATACAAATCAGACTGGCCTTTAAGTATATTAGCTTAAAAATTTGTAGAACCAATTAAATTACAAACTATTTCAGTTTGAATTAAAGTAACAGTTTCAGACTTACAGTTTTCTGATGAGCAAACCAGAAAAAAACTTAAATGTGTTTAAATATATTTATTTTCTAAACTAAAGTATATTACTCAATCTACTGGAATGTAAACAGCTTATTTAAATAAGCACTTGTATTAATAATTAAATGGCTTTAATAAAATTTCTTAAATAATGCTATAAATAATTGCTTTTCAGTTCACAATGTTACTTACTGTTATTTAGCTTTTGTCTTTAATGAAACATTTCTTTCTCAAGTTCTCTCAATAGACAACAAATATATTCTAAAGGCTACTAAATAATTCTTGAAAAACGGAACAAAAAGGTAGACATATCTTATAGTTGTATACTACATTGTGAAATACTTAGTAACTAAAAATTTTGTGGCAATGTATGAATTAAATGGAAGTTATATGTAGTAATACAAAGTGTCACATTTAACAAGACTTGATAAGTAAAACAATGTATTTTTAAAAAACATTTTAATAATTTTCAAACCGTCAGCCATACTCTGATGGCTATCAAACAAATAGACAATAAAATTGTTGGAGAGCTACAGATTTCACATGATTGTACTGTGTTATGTAACGTTAAAGTAACTAAGAGTTTGTGGTCTTGTATAAATAAAATAAAACTTATATGTAGTCAGAAGAAAAAATCAATAAAGTTAACAAGTATAAATGATATACTTTAGTAAAAATAGTTTTGTTTGATTTTAAAAAGTTTATAGTTTTGTTTAAGTCTGAATACTGTTTTAGCTATATTGCGTTGAAAAAAAATTAAACTTATTAGTACATTTTTTCATTATTTAAACTCAATTAAAAATAAGCATACGTGCGAAACAATTTATTCAAATATATGTTTTTTTAGTTGGTAAGTTTCGTGATTAGAAAGTTTTTGTTAAAATTTTCTAATAACAAATAATAAAAAAATTATTAGTTAAGACACAATTTGCTTATATATCTGGTTTTTAAGCATTTACGTTTAATAAAAGTTTTCACACTTTATAACAAAAGCTAAAATCTATTGTTGATTTCTTAACAAAAACCTACAAAATTATAATATTTTCATCTATACACTTTATAATTTACCGCTTTATACTTTTCCAATAAGCACTTTAGCGTAATAATTTTTTTTGTATTACTTTATTCTTTTTATAAATACATTATTTAAATAGCTAGCAGCAAGTGAAGTGTTTTAACAAACTTTGGATTGATTTTTGATTAATTTGTTTTCAATTCTTCATGTTTATTGTTTTTTTAATAAAAACTTCTTTAGTTATATTTTTATTTTTATTCCGACTCTAACCTCTAACCCCAGCCCTCGGTCTGTAACTTTTTCTCTTTTTGTTTATTTATTATTTTATCTATTAGTGTTTTTTTCTGTTTTTTTTTTGTATATATATTTTTCTTTTTTTTATTTCCTTTCGTACAAAAATGATCCTCAGTGCAAAACTGTCTTAGTGCAGTTTTGTCTCCGCGTGAAAACTATATTCGTGCAAAACTATTTTCGTGCAAGTTTGACTTTTCGAGCAATCTTGTCTTCTTGCAGTTTAGTCCCCTTGTGCAATTTTGACCCGTTCCAATTATTTGTACACCAAGTACTTGAACCAAATTTTAAATTGCTTTTTTTGTCGCTAAATTAGCATTTTAGCAGTTTGAAATCAAGATTTTTATTGAAAAAAATACTAATGTCAAATATGTGCGGCTTCAATATTGAACATATGTCGCTTTACAGCTAGTAAACAAAATAAAGCTGATAGTATAGTTACATATAGATAAAAATTACAACAAAAATGTTACAGTTTGAAGTATACTTATAGTTTAAAAATGCTTGAGTAAGTTTACTACAACTTTATTATAATTGTAATTAAGCTTTGCTTATAAATAAGTTTCAATGGCTTTTTATCTAAGTTTAATAATTATTTAGTTTTCACTCAATTATCCAAGCATCCTTAGCAAGTAAAATACTGCACTTGGTTTACCAATTATATAAAAAACTCATTTATTTTACTTTATACATATTATAATTTATTGAACGACAAAAAAACGCCCAAAACATTTGGTCCTAAGACCTGGTGCACGAAAACCCTTTCGGTTATTGGGTCGCACACCACGGATACTTTTTAATGTCTTGTCTAGGACTTCAAATAAATTATACTTGTTAGTTTATCAGCTTTGAAAATCTAATTTAGATATTATAACTTTTATAAACAAATAAATGATTTTTATAAACAATAAACGTACTTTAAAACTAATTTGAAGTATGGATAGTTTTGAATGTTTAGTTTAAAATCCTTTTTACTAACCAACTTTGTGATTTAAACTTTTTACAACTAGTAGAAACTTAACTGTTTTAGTTACTTTTGCAACTTTTAGTTTAAAAAAAAAAATTAAGAAAATAACAAACCACGCCTTTCTTTTTTTATATTACAAACCTTGTTATCATTTAAAAATTTTTTAAACTTTTTAATTTTTCCATAAAAAAATAAGTAAATATAATGACCTAGCCTACGTTTACTTTGATTTATTTTAGCTTCTAGATATAATTTTTAGTTAAAACAGATATTTTATTTAAACAATAAAAGTATCATAGTTGCAATACTTAGTAAGAAATAAGTCAAAAACAAAACATAAGTTTTTTTAATTGAACTAAAAACGTATTGAACATGAACTTAACTAAAAGAAATAAAGTTTCGTTTCATATATTCAAAGCTGATTTTAACCATTATTGTGAGTGTTCAGTATTTTTAGACTAACATATGCACTCCATTTTTAGACTTTTTTTTAGAACATTTTTAGACGTAATGTTCGGTATTATTAGGCAAACGTATACACTCCTATGCTCACAACTGCTGCATTTTGAATTAACCTTTTCTTCACAAAATTCGCACTCAAAAGCGCGTTTATCTGTCAGAACATCAATGTTAGATTAAAATTAACAAACATATTTGTTTTCTGCAGTAATTTAGCTATTTTCTATACGTTCAACGCTTTCTTTTATTAATCTTGTTACGTTTTTAAAAACTTTGAGACAAACTGAAAATCTTTATTTTTTAATCATGTGTTCACTTGTTTCAACAGAAAGTATAAATAAAAACTTCACGAGTAGTTTGCATCAGATAAATTTTTGAAAGAAATTTTAAACTTCTGTGTAAATTTTACAATAAAATTTTTCTTATTTTACTAACAACTGGTTAACTATTTAATACATAAGAAGTTGTCTGACCTGATTTTAAAAATTAATGTGTCATTTTAGGTTTTGTTTAGACAAATTTTCTTTTTCCAGTTGTAAAACATTTTAAACTTTTACTTTTAAGCTTTTAATTGTATGTGAATATTAAAAAGCATTTAGTACCCATGTACTAAGTAAAAAGTACCCAAACAAAAATTTCAAAAATATAAAATATTGGTAATCTGAAAAGTAAAGTACACAAAATGCTTTGTAAAATATAGTTAAGAATAAAGATAGTATTATTTACCACTGTGAGTCGCTATATGCTTAGCGACGTCTAATTTTCTTAAAAAAATATTTCGTAAAAATCTCTTGTAGTATGATTTTATTTTGAAAATACTATGTAAGTAACAAGTTGTACATGAAAGACTAAACTAAGAAAAACAAAAGAAAAACATGGGGTTTGAAAAAGTAGTATGAAAAATCTTTCGGTTAGCGAGTTCTAATATATCAAATCAAACTATGTCACACTACATAAAGTTTAAAGATAGAACAAAAAGCAAAGCAAAAACAGAAGCAAGATAAGTCACCAGTGTGACTCGAATATGCTTAGCAATACAGAAGTGGCGACTGAGGTCCACAGATGTTGCACTGCCACATATTAACAACAGATGTTGCACTGCCACATACTAACAACAGATGTTGCACTGCCACATACTAACAACAGATGTTGCACTGCCACATATTAACTACAGATGTTGCACTGCCTCATTTTAACTACAGATGTTGCACTGCCACATATTAACTACATATGTTGCACTGCCACATCTTAACTACAGATGTTGCACTGCCACATATTAACTACATATGTTGCACTGCCTCATCTTAACTACAGATGTTGCACTACCTTATCTTAACTGGCTTGCCATCAGCAACAGTTTCTGGTAACATACTTACACTTTCAACAAAAAGTTTACAAACTGTCTTTTGTTAATCTGACACAACTATGTCTGTCCTTGGGGTAAAGCTTCTTGTCAGAAAATTTATTTGCTATGATAAAGAGTGTTTAGTATACAAATTACAGAAGTTTTGTTTTTGTTATAATTCGATAAAGTAAAGTTTTATTATAATTTCTCTATGATAGTTTTATATAATTTAGCTAGAAAGGTAAGCAGTCTATAATGCACGAAGGATCTCTTTTGCACGAAAAGACTTTTCCACAGGTCGAAAAATTTATAAATTATTATAATTTTTTATTGACTAAAATTACTTAATCTTTTTTTTACTATCACTTTTACCCCTAAGCCTTACTATCTTTTTCAATCGGATCATATCTCAGTCAGTATTTTTTTTGTTATTTCAAAACAAATTAATTATTATCTTATATAGATAAATTTTTTTTAATATTTAATTGACTTTTTTCTATAACAGTTACCCCTAAACTTTGGTCAACAATATCTTTTAGCTTTTATGTATTTTATTAGTTTGAATTTTATTTCTTTTCTTTTTTTTCTTGAATATTATATATTATTAATGTTTTTACTAATACTTTTACTTCTAAACCTTACCCTCGGTCGGTAACTTTTTATTTCTCTTATTTTTACTATTTTTTTTCTTTTTTATTATGTATATATTATTTTTACTCTCAAGCAAAAATGACCCTTTGTGCAAATTAGATGTTTCGTGCAAAAATTTTTCGTACATATTCGACCCATTCCCTAGCCAGAACTGTATAAAACTTGGAAAAATTATCAAGTAGTCAGGATCTAGTCATTTAATCATAAGACTTAACCAGATCATTATTGTAATGACTAACAATATAATTAAAAGGGTAGCTCTATTTAGTCGGCTTCCTTTTTTTAAAAAACAGACTAGATTCACAACAATCAAGACTTTTGGTAAATTATAAACTTTAAAATAAATAAATAATCTAAGATTCACTTTCTTTTTTTTTGAAAAATAAGAAACTAGCTATACTTGATCACCAAGCTTTTACTTTTACTAGACAATAAATTAAAGTGTATCTAAGTGGGTGT
>NW_028139257.1:0-59344 GCF_965202585.1 Thalia democratica
TTGCATCGCCTACTTTATGAATTGGTTTGGGTGGAAAATATTCACTCAAAACTGAGAGTTGTACTTTTGAAATAAACTTTATTTGGATTGAAAAATTGGGCCTAAGACTGTGTTTGACTTAAATGTTAATAATTTGAATTGGAATTTGAAGTGTTTTAAGTTTGATTGTACAAGGAAATATCAACAACACTGTTTTTTGTTATAACTTTCACTGTATAACTTTTATTAATTCTAATGTAATAATAATACAAACAATTTTCAACAATCTAAATTTAATAAAATCCTGATTTGTATATTTAAATATACTTAGTTTTGATGTAAATGAAGTTTAATTTACTAAGTAAGCTAGTTGCTAGAAATTTTTTATGTTAAAGTGAACAAAAATATAAATCTAGTTTAAAGTTTTTTTTTGTTTTTCAAGTATTTACAGTATTTATTAACCTTGTTAATTTTTTGCTCTATATATTTTGAATTTTTTTAAGTTGAAGCTTTTTAAATTTTATTCAGTAATTTTTTTGTAATGTTTTGAATACAGTTAATGTAAGTTTTTAAATTAGCAATTAATATTTTTTAAACTTGTCATTTTTAATAGTTGAGTTAAAATGTTTACTTAAATTTGTTGACATTTTTTAAAGGTGTTTACTGTTTTTATTAAAGCTGCCTTAGTTTTCTATACTTAGTCTTTTTCTTAGGTTGTAATTTAACAAAGTTAGAAATACTTGCAACATATTTAGGTCAACATAGAATTTGACTTGAAAATAGAATTAGGTACTATAGCTGTTTTTCAACAATAATAGTTTTTGATGTTCTCATCTAGATTAATATCTATAATATGGTTTCTTGGTTAAAACATATTAAGTTCTGCACTTTTGTTATTTTATATCTGTTTCTTACAACAAATTTAACAAAAGGGTTGATCATGCCATTTCGATCAAGATCGAATTGGCATGATCAACCCTTTTCTTAAATTTGAGCTTGTCTCACGGCAAACGAAAGTCCGGACTTGTTCTGCAGACTTTCGCCGATTTTGTTGATTGTTTCTTACAACAGTGATAACTTTTCTGTTTTTGAATTTTATAAAGCTTACACTATAAGATAAAGTTTTTTTTATAGTTTATAGTTACTATGCAGCAGAAACTTTTTAGTCTGTTGTTTAAAAAGTTTTCAAATGCTTTGTTTAATGATTCTTCTCATAAATAAAATTTCGAAATACCAAAACAACTGTTTTATTAAGTAGAGTTTAGCTGTGAAAAACAAATTTAACATATACATAACAATTTTTTAAACAAAATTTAAAAGCAACTTGAAAAACATTGAATTAAACAAGCATTGAAAAATTATAAAAAAAATTGTTACCATCACATGCCTAAAATGTTTTATTTTATTGATTTAGTTTTATTACAGCAAATAATGCGTTATAAGATAATGGCAAGTACAGGAGTTAAAATAGGTGAGAGTTTGACAAACATAAGATTGAAGATGAAAGATGCCGTTGAAACAAGAAGTGTTGTGAGTTTTATTTTTATAGTGGCTTGTCGTGTTTTGTTTTAAAGTGAATTGTAATTTTTAATCAGGTTTTTGACAAAAAAAAAGTATTATAAATAGCTATTTTATTTTTTAAGTATAAAAAATCTGTGTTGTTTTCAGTTAGTAAAAATAACCATTTGGTTTTGCAATTTTTAATGAAATAATTTTTTAACTTAATTTATTTAAATAACTTTTTAAACTTTTTTTAGAACCACTTTTGGTAGATATTAAAAAGTTAATCTTTAACATTTACTAAATAAATAAAAAAATAAACTTAAGCACTGTAACTTCACTATAACTACTAAAAATTATAAAACAACTTTTAGTTTTAGTTCACTAAGTAAACCATACTTTTTCGACCTTTAGAATAGTTCATATACATCATAATCTTATTACTATTTAATTAAATTGTACAAAAAGCTATTTTATTCACCAGAAATCAAAAGAACCACTCTTAGTAGCGGTGAGCAAGACAAAACCCTTGGATCTTGTGAGGGAGGCTTACGAATGTGGACAAAGACATTTTGGTGAAAACTACATGAAGGAACTGATCACCAAGTCCAATAACCCTGATGTTAGTTTTTTCTTGTAAAATTTTTTTAAAGTTGTTTTATGATTATTTCAAAGTTCTTTATATTGAATTAATGGTTTTTAAAAGTAGAGTAATGTTATTTATTATTTAATAAGTATAAAATTTCATAAACATTTAAAAAAAAAATTCACTCTTTAACCTATTTCATAATTAAAAAAAAAACTTGTTTGTTCACTTAAATGATACATTTGCAGTAGAGTTCCCATTTTAACTAGCAGCATTTAGTAGTATGACTTTTCAAAATCCAAGTCATCTTTACACTTATATCAATTACCCCAAAACACCTGAGCCAAAGATTCATTTAATACAATAGTACTACGAGACTTATGAATAGACCTCAAACATAAATAAACATAATATGGGTAAACAGACATGAAATTTATAAACAAATGTACTAATACAAAAAAAACTATATTAGAGCTTGATTTGATATTTGTTATTAACTTTTAGAGTTTGGCTCCGAATCAAATGGCACTACTTAAAGCATTGCTTTTACAAAAGGCTGAACTAATTTGTGTTGTAGTGCAATTGTACTGTAAAAGAAACAGTTTGCTAATAACAGTAGTTTTTAGTACAAACAATTTAAGCCAACGATTTTCAGTTATTAGAACTCTGCCCTGACATCAAGTGGCATTACATCGGTAGTTTCACGAAGAAAATGGCCGCCCCACTGACCAGGGTGACCAATCTGCACATGGTGGAGACGATATCCAGTATTCAGGACGCATCAGCCGTGGACAAGAGGTGGAAAGGTGGGGAGGGTTTGAAAGTTCTGGTGCAAGTTAATACCAGTGGAGAAGAAAGTATGTTGTTTATTTTTAAATAAAATTCTTATACACTTAATAATTAGTAGCTAATTTTATATATTTACATATATATATACATAATATTTGGAAGTGTTGGTGCAAGTTAATACTAAAGTTAGATGGGAAAGAAAGTATGTATCCATTATTTGTGTTTTTTTTCTTAAAAGCTTCATTATTTACTTACATTTATTATTTAAATATGGTTTAAAAGTTCAACTAAATACCAGTGAAAAGGGATGTTTGTGTTTTATTATTTTTGTGTTTTCTTTCGAACTTTTTTCTTTGTTTTTACTTTGTATACTTGTTAATTTGATAGTTTTACTTATTTGAAAGTGTTTGTGAAAGTTAGTACTAGTAGGTAAAAAAGTTTGTTATTTTTATATTATTTAATTTTACTTATTTATAAAACTACTTTTTGTATTTCAAATCTGATTGCTTTCTGCGTATTAGTTTCAATTTTCACTTAATTTAATTCTTTTTTTTTCCAGGCAAATCGGGAGTAACACCAGAGGACGCTATCAAACTGGCCTCACACATCCACAAAAACTGTCCTAACCTCCAATTTTCAGGACTGATGTCCATCGGATCCAGGGGTCACGATTACACGAAAGGTATAAAAAACAACTCTAACATATATAAGCTAACTTAATAATAATATTTTACAATCATACTAATCTTTATCTAAATGACTAATGGTTAATTTAATTTGTAAAGTTTTTTATTTTCAAATTTTAAACAGTTTTTAAAGTTTATGTGGTATGATACAACATATCGAAATTTTATAAAAAGATACACGAGGGAATATTTTAACTTTTATAAAAGTTTTTTATGTTATAATTTTGCCTACCTCCTCATTTATTTGCTCAGTAAAAAATAACTTTTTCCTTTTCACCTATAAAATAAACTAATAATAGACAGAGCTATCAATCTTTGTGGGGAGATATGAAACTAAAAAAACTAATACTAGCTTTTGAGCTAAATGAGACTCAAAAAACCTTATTATGTAAAGTTAGTAAAGTATAATACAAGTATAAGACCTATAATTAACACTAAAGGCTTATATATATCTATTAAAATTTGTTGAACTTTTAACTTTTGGTTATAAAACATCTGTTTGCATATCAATAATTTTATGAACTTACTTTAAAATACTTAACAATATTTTGAAGGTCCCAACCCCGATTTCGTCAAGCTGGTTGAATTGAGGGGTCAGCTTGTAGGGGAAATCCCTGAACTGAAAGTGGAAGAACTTGAGTTGAGCATGGGAATGTCAGGAGATTATACGCAGGCTGTTAGTTTATTTTGTTTGTTTTGTAAAAAAAAAAAATGTTTTTTATTTGAACAAGTAAAAATAGTGATACAGTTTGGTCTACTATTGTTAATGAATAATAACACACTTTTTTGTTTGATTTCATATAAATTTTAGAGGTTTATATGCACACTATTAATTAGACCATTATTTTTTCTTTTTTAAGTTGTCTTTAACTAATTATAATTTAATCATTAAAATGTTGGTAAACTTTCGTAGTTATTTTTTTGTTGTTTTTAAACTTATTCAAATATATGAAATTTAAATTTATAAAATTTATTTATACAAATCATAACGTTTGTGTACATTTAAACTTTTAGTATTTATATAAATATTTTAATCATTTATTAAAAAAAAAATGTTCAAAAATTTAAAAAAAATTACTAATAAGTAATATTGTAACCCCTATGAGATTCATTTTTATTTTTAGTTAAAATATTTCAACTGTTTCATTTATCAGCATATTAGTGTTTAATTTTTTTCATGATTGTTTTAAATTTAAACGGAAATATACAAACTTACTTGAACTTTTAAGTTAAATTTATTTTAAGTTTTGTTAACACACCCACACAAGTAGTTATAATGAGTTGTTTTTAATTAAATGACATACAAGTAATTTCTACTCTTTTTCTAGGTGCTGAGTTTATTTAATAAACTTTTTTTGTGTTAGAAAAAGTTCATTGGTACTTATAGTTGATTATTTTACAACTTATTATTTTTGTTTATGACAATTTTATAGCATACAAAATGATTTTTTTTGCTACAGACATTAAATTAATGCAGGGTTGCCACAAAACCTGGAGTTCTAAAAGAATCTGAAATTTGATAGTTTGACAAAAAAACTACAAAAAAAAAACTGGAGTTTGAGAAGTTTGAAAAAAATATAGATGGGATATACCAGAAATTTTGAACAATTTTAACATGTTAAGTAATAAAACTTTGATTTGACACGAAAAATCTACCATATAGATAAAATATTTTTGTCATAATGAAACATTTTTCATTTAAAAACATAAGTAAAGTAGCTTTACAATACCTTTTCAATTTTGTTATACTACTTAATAACTTTTTAGTTTAAACTCTTTTAGTTTAAAGTAAACTTTAAACAAAAATAGACCCAAAAACCTCTACTTCAAAAACCTGGAAGAAGTTTAAAAAAAGTGGAAAAAATTCCTAAAAAACCAGTGGCAACACTGTTAATGTTGTTTAAGCTGACAACTTGTTATAGTTAATGAACAGTTTGTGGTATATTTTTTACAATTCACATTAAAAGATTCATTTAGCTGTATTTTCGTAACATTGTATAAAATATTTGAGAAAAATGTTTTAATTTTATAATTCAATTTGACAAATGATAAGTTTTAAACTAATTTTCTATTACGTTTAAAAAACTTTCTGCGAATAAGATTTTAGAAGTATGTTTTATAAATTTAAAGTTATTAATCTTTTATCTTTAAAATTTTTAACATTAAACAAATAACTTAAAGTTTATTTGAAACTATAAATTTGCAGTTTGCTGCTGTGAAACAGTTCTTATAAAATTTTTATTTTACAACGATCAAAAAATACACTGTTTAGCTTTTTAGAAAGGCGATTTTAATCTGTTATTTTGATGTTATTAAAACTTTTGTCACTTATATCTAGGTTCAGTTATATTTTTATAACTATTGAGATACATTTTCTAAGCGTTTATATTTACAGAGCTATTTTTTTTTGTATTATTGAACATTTGTTTCATTTACCAAGTGTAGTACAACTATAATAGTAACAATCAGCAATTTAGATATACATTATACAATTGTGTACAATACTTGCTGTAAATATAGTATTTGGTTATAAGAGGTTTTTCAGATCTAAAAAAAAAATACTCAAAAAAAAGACTTTTTTTTTTAATCAGTTTTATCAGTAAAAATATTATGATTTTTTATCGAAAATAGTGCGTTTCAGTCCCATAGTATCCTATAAAGACACGCCTAGCTTTTTTGTTAAACTTTTTAGTAAAAGTAGTTCACTTAACTTTTATTTAAATATTTATTTTTACAGATCGATTCTGGAAGCACAATTATTAGAATTGGAACTCAAATATTTGGAGCCAGAGATTATCCCAATCCAACATAGAAATTATTTATTAATCCTTATTTATTTACAAACGTATTCAAGTTATTTTCATACTGTTTTACATCAGAGCCTTTAAAAATATTAAGTGTATTCTAAAAATAATATCTGACAATTTTTTTATCTTTTTTAAACAAATTACTGATTGGTTATAAATCTAAGTATAATTTTATTCGTAATGATTTAGGTTGGTGTAATTTTAGGTAGGTTTATGAAAAAAAAAATAAAATACTAATTATGCAAAATTTAAAGTTTATAATTATAATGATAAACTTTTTTATTGATTTGTTTTCTTGTCGTTTTTTAAACAAATGTTATGGTATTTTTAGAACCTTTATTAAGTATAAATTGTTTTTATATTTTGTTTTTAGAATCTAGATTAGAATTAAAATTTGTTTCTAAATTATCTACTGGTAAATTCTATAACTTGCCACATAAAATTTTAAATAAGTTATCATTGTTTAGAAAACTTATTATTTAGCTTATTTTTCTATGACTTTTTAAATAAAACAGGGTTGCCAAAAAACTAGGAAATTAGGAGTTTGACAATTTAGGCTAAAAAATCTGGAATTTGAAAAATTATGAAAATAAACTGGAAAAAACCTGGAATTTTAAACTACTTTAACATTTTAAGTAGAAATTTGACACAAAAACTCAACCATATAAATAAAAGTTTTTGTCATCATAATTTTTTTATTAAAAAACACATTTGAAGTAGCATTACAGTATCTTTTTAATATTTATTTACTAACTAAAATAGTTATTTACCTTAAACTAAACCTTAAAAATTTACCTTAAAAATAGACCCAAAAATGTTTACTTTTAAAAATCAGCAGAAAATTTGCCAAAACCATTTGGCAACCCTGAATAACGATACAAGTTATGAAAATTTAAATACAAAGAAAATACACAGTACTCATTTATTTAGTGTTATGAAAATTTAATGCTTGTTTAACAGCTACACAGATTCATGATTTACTAAAAATTAGCATACAAGCAACTTTGCATGTAAAAGTAAAGTTAAATTTTTTAAAACTTCGTACATTAAATATGTCTTTAAATACTTAGTAAGCTTTGAAAGTAAAGCAGGTAGTAATTTTTAGGCTTGTAAAATATTTCATAAAAAATTAGTAAAGTTGCAAAAAAGTGCTAAATATCAAATTGCTATAAAATGAAAAAAATTTATAATTAACTTTTACATATATATACTAAACTAGTTAGTTGTAAAACTATTATTTACTTATAATATGATAAACTTTAGGTATATACATGTATAACTTTTAAGACAAAACTTGTTAAAAAATAAAATCATGCTAATTGAAAATATTTGATAACTTAAATTTATTTATATAAAAGGTCTAAAAGCGTTATTAATACAAGGATTAGTGAATAAGTCAGAAAATGTTTAAATATCTTTTATAAAGGTTCTTATACAAATTATGTTTATATAATTTTAATTAGTTGTTTATTATTATGTTGTTTATTGTGCAATGGTGGACTCAGGCATCAAAACCTGAGCCACTTAAACAGGACACACAAAAAGAGAAAAAGAAAATAAACTTATATTCGAAACTTTAAGATAAATTATAGATACATATATATATATAAACATAATTTAAATGACAACACAATATGATATATAAATGAACTAAATTAAAAATTCAATTCAAAAAATTCAAACTTATATATTACTTAGTACACACAACAAAGAAGTTTGTCTAAAATCATCGCTTATAAAAGAAAAATCATAATTACAAAATAAATAAGTAAACTAGTAGTTTGTAGGGGGAGGCGTAGGGAAAAGAATATTTTTTATTTTGTTTATAGTGGAAAATTAGTGAATTTCACTGGTATTTATTGTATCTAAATCAAATCTTTTTAGCTTTAAACGAAATTGTTCTACCCCCTCACAAGATACTATATCCTGAGGTAGTCCGTTCTACATAGCTTTTGCTTTGTGAAAAAATGCGCCTTGCCACTGACTGTTTTGAAAATCATGATTACATTTTATTTTCAAATTATTTCCTCTTAGTTGATATTTATTTTGAGAAAAATTAAAAAACTGGTTAGAAAAACTTTTATATTTGCCATTTATAATTTTGTAAAGAGTAAATAGATCAAATTCCCATTTTTTATATTCCAGTGACTTTAAGCCAAATTTAATCATTCTTTCATTATATAATGTGTAAGATATGTTGCAACGACTACAAATATGACGGGTAAAACTCCTTTGCACAGATTCAATTTTATTAATATCCTTTTTTAAATGGGGTGACTAAATTTGGGTACTAAATTCAAGTTTAGGGCGAACGTATGTTTTAAATAGTTTTGTCAGAATTGAAGCAGAATTAGTTTTAAAACTTTTTAATATTTGATAACATGTAGTTTTTGCAATATTATATAAATAGTTGATATGTTCATTCCATTTTAAATCTTCGGAAATATAAATTCCTAAATCTTTAAAAACTTTGATTTCTGGTAACTTGATGTTATTGATTAAGAGTTCAGTTGTAGAAGATTTTTTTCGTTGAATATTTTTTATAAAGGTTCTTATATAAATTATGTTTATATAATTTTAATTAGTTGTTTATGTTAGATGGTTTTAAACTAATTAGAAGCAAAATGACATTTAGAGTTGTTATATAGTTGTCAAAGTAAATAGTTTGTTTTTTGGATCAAGTAACAAGCAATAGGATTTATAAATAATAAATAATACTTGAAACTTTCTTTAAAAAAGTACCTACAAAGTAATAAAATTTCTAAATGTTTAAATCGAACTAGGTGTCTACTTATTGTATAAAACATGAATAATTTCATATAAATACTAAAATAAGTTTAATTACTAAAACTTAAACATATTATGACAAAATCCTAGCTATGAAAGAAAGCATAAAGATCATTAAAAAATGAACGTTCATTAAAGCCGAGGATGACTGTTTGCTAATTTCTACTAAAAATTCTTCGAAGTATCTCTCAGTACAAGAATTCGATTGACAACATTTAAACTCCATACTGCAAATAAATGTTTTAATAAGTTTTAAATTAATTAATAAGTTGTGCCAAATAAGTTTTAAATTAGCCATTAAAGTCTTAACATCAATAATTAATTCATTTAAAAATTAAGTTAAACATGTAAAATATATAACTTTTTCAATACTAAAAACTTTAGTTAGATAAATTTGAGACATTGTATTTCGAAAAAAGTGTTTAAAAACTTAAACTGTTTCGTTTAAATTGGCAAACCGAGTTGTACCACTATAATAATAAACACATATTCAGTTATATCTACCAAAAGTGTTAATAACATGTCTAACTAGAGATAAATGGCTATTTTTTAACTAAATATAGGTAATAACATTACTTAATTTGTTAAGTATAAACTTATAAAATTCATATACTTAATTAAATCAAAAGTCCTTACATAAAATTACTATCTTACCTTATATTTAAGAACATAATTAACTTAAAAAGAACTAAAATTTTTATTATTATATTAAATATGGTGCTCACTTAAGGCTTGGTTCGAAAGTGTTATTTTCAAGTTCAGACCATACAATGAGTTAATATTTATACCAAACTAGCTCAACTAACAAAATTTTATATTTATATTATTGAAAAACACAAACACTATGTAAACTTACAAATCTATTATTTTAAAAGTATTCAGCTTCTAGTAGTCAGATGCTTTTTTAAAGTCAGCAGCTTTTTATATATTTAAAAAATTTGTTAACATAAGTACTACTAAGAAGTTCTTTAAGCTTTTTTATGTTGTAGAGTTACTAAAAACTGTTGAAAATTTAAGTAATTATTAATCTAAAACAATAACAACGTTTAACAAAACTCTTTGAAAAATTACTTATACTAAAATAAACTTAAATCAGAAAAAATGTCACACAAAATCATACCAACTTTCCTTGTAAGATGCTTTCAACAATTTCAACTTGATATTCCGTATCTTCTTCAGTATCACCTACTTGTTTCGTTAAACTCGCAAACTTATTTCCAATTTCACTCAAACTGATTTGATTCAAAATATCCGGATCGCAACCAATTTGCATGAAACAGTGTCCGTATGATACTTTCACTTTAATAAAAAGTTAACTCTATAAAAAATAAACTTTTCAAGTACAACTATTTGAAAATGAAAACAATTTACTTTTGATTAGACACAATTCAGTTTAGTTTGTAAGTGTATTTTATAAAAGTAATTTATAAGCATTTTGCAGTGCTTTAAATAGTTTATTTAAAAACATACTTTTTCTACAATTAACAGATACTTTTTGTAAATAGTAACTAGAAAAATTATTCTTGCTCAAAAAAACATATATTTATTGTAGAACACTAGCTACAAATTTGCAAAAGTCTTCGAGCTTAGAAAAAAGCAAAATTAAAAACAAGCATAATTTTATCCTTCAAAAACTAATAAAAGTTAATTTTAAAATATTTCAAGCGGTATTTCAGATAATAAAAACATTAGTAAAACGTTACTTTAAGTGATTCATAAAAAAAAAGAGTTTTTTAAAACTTATGAATACTTGTCAACATGCATATCAAAGGATAAAAATACAATATCAGCTTATTATTGTAGCAAACTGATTTTCAACTTAAAATTCACATTTAATTAAACTCTTTCACATACCAACTTGAGATTGCATTTAAAAGACATCAATAAATCTAATAAAAGGAATACTTTTTGTGCAGTTTAAAAAACAAACAAAACCAACAATCCCACAATTGTGGAATAAGGAAATTTTTGTCGTCACCCTTCAGGATTCCACTGGCGAAGAAACAGGAGTCGGCTTCGGATTCACAGGTGACAGTTTTGGTTGTGTTGGTGACACTTCTACTGTAGTTGTCGACGTATATGGCGCCTTTGAGACATTCTATAGCGACACAAGTTGATGATAAAATTGTCGTTACTATTATTATAAATAAATTCATATCAACAAATTCATATATTTAGAAAATCTTAAAAGTTGTTGTTTTTATAATTTCAAGTTATATACTTACAGTCTGAAAAAAGGTTATTGTCAAAAGTATTGTTAAAAATGATTTATAAACAGTAAAACGGTTCTACAAACAGAAATATTCATGGAATTTAAATGTATACACTATTTAAAAAAAAAAACAAACTTTGTATTGTAGTTGTCTAGTCTAATTTATGCATAAACTATTTAAATATATTTATTTATCAAATTTACAAACCTCTGTCCCAGGCTATTGCTTTTAATAAACAAAGCAATTAAAAAAGTTATCAAGGTTTTCAATAATATATCATCACGCCAAACTATACACTTCACATAAACAATAAAAAGTTTGATCATGAATAAGATTTAAATGGAAACAATTTAGTTTTATTTTTGTATTATAATCACCACTTTAACTAATGTAGGTTAAAAAAAGTTGTTGTAAAAATAATAACATTATTAAGTTTTCTATCAACTATTTTGAAACATGGGTTTTAGTAAGTTCTTTAAATGTAACTAGTACATAATTATGTTTATAATGTAAAATTAAATATGCAGTTCTAATAAAAATTAATTCATTTAAAATTTTACTAAGTTCAAAAAAAAAAGTCAAGTCTTAAAATTTAAACAAAGTTCGAAACACAATTTTAAAGACAAACATTTAGATTGAATGAACCATCTTAAAATTTGTTTAAAACTTTGAAACTTGTATCTGTAAACACAATTTTTAGTACATTTAGTAGTTTTTTTATCTTTACAACATTTAGAAAAATAAAATTTATTCGTTTTCTGCAATATTTTTATCGCATGATTTAAAATAAAAACAATATTTTTAAATAATTTAAAAGTTAAAGCTTGAACTAAATAACTTCCATAGTTTAGAATTGTCAACAAAAGGCTATTTTTTACAATAAAAATAAAAACTGCAGGTAATATTTTTTTAGTTAAAATATAGTAATAAGCACTTATAAAAAAAAATTTCAAATAAACTTTTTTAAGCAACAAAAATGTTTAGCTAGCAACTCAATACAAAGAACAAAAACTTATTTTGTACTCAACAAAACACAGCAATAGCTTGGCTAGTTTTTGGAAAATTAAGCCTTATAAAAACGAGCTTGTTGTAACTAATTAGTCATCGTTGAGTAACATTTGCAGTAAATAGAAAGCGTTTTATTAAATAATTAAATTATATATTCATTTTTGTTTTGTATTAGTTAAGATAACAGACGTTTAAAAATTAAATTAATCTTTTTTATTCCTAATTAGATATACTGTAAGGTGTTTTTAATTAATCTAAATTATTTAAACAATTTAATGTAGTTTTTTTATTTTGAAATTTTAAATTAATGGGATTTTGTAATGAAACAAGTTTAATAAAAAATCTAAATAATCAGTTTTTATTTATTGAAGAAATATTTTTTTAGTTGTATTTGCTTTAATAATTGTGCAAATAAAAAATCAAATAAACAAGACAGAACCATAAAACTGTAATAGTTTTACATTTTACCACAACCTGTATATAAAAAATAAGTTTAGTCTTAAGGTATTTCTTGAATATTTAATGAACAACATCTGTTAAATAAACAAGTAAGAACCATAAAGTTTATGTTAGTTTTAGTGTGTAATATAGCCTTTTTTTTAAAGTTTTTGGGTTAAACCTAAACCGACAAAAAGTTACTAAACAATTTAAAGAACAACACTTATAGCTTCAAGATTTTATCAGATCAATTGGTTTATTTGAATAACCTTGTGGGATGCCCGAATTTTTTTATCAATTAATATAATAAAAGTTACATACTAGTACTATTCTTTAAATATTGTTTTTTTTTTGTTAACTTTTTAGTAATAATGTTTAAAAAAAGTGTTATCCTATTATTCTTAATATTTTGTAATTATCTAAGTCTGAACAGCAGTTTAGTAATGCAAGATAAGCAAAAAAGACTAGAATTGAAAATTGAGGTAAGTTATCTATACGAAATTAATTATCTTTTTTATAGATCTGTTACTTTAAGAATTAAAAATAAAGAAAACTTTGGCAAAAGTCTACAGAGTCTAAACTTTTAGTCTGCCGAAATTATCATATAACAGTTATAGTTAGTTAGACATAAGGTTTGATCATACCAACTCGATCAAACCTTTATGTTAATAAAAAATGTAAAAACAGTAGAAGTTTATTTCTTATAAAGTAGTATCATAAAATATTTGCGAAGATATACTAAACTGAACTAAATCAGTGACTTTTATTTAATTTCGAGCTCTGATAAGTATAATAAAATATAATTTTAATTTTAATAAGCACCTCACTATCTTATAGCTCCTCAGTATTTTTAAAAGTTTAATGAGCCAGGTTAATGAATTGAACTTCCGAATTTAATTGATAAGTGATTGCGGGCCACTTAAATATTGAGAATTTATACCTAAATATAATAGTATGTATACATTTAATAACATGTTTTATAAATAAGCGCTAATTTTAGTTCACAGTTAGTTTTTAACCAAATTTGTACTTATATTATAAAAAAAATCTTAAATTTGCATGGTTTACATAAATATTTTTTAAGCTAAAAATGAGCTGTGATTTTGGTTTAGTGGACTTTAAGTTTTTCAACCCCTGTTATTGGAGAACCTTGTTCATTAACAAATTAAGTTTGATCAAAATAGTTAACAAAAGGTTGTTTAAAAATTACAAATATTTAAAATTTCTTTTAATTTAAACTGTTTTAAACTTTTCAAAATGTAAAGAAAAGTATTAAAAAATATGTTTTTATATCTAACTTTTGTTTCAACTATTACCCAAAATTATACTGTGAGATCTTGATTCAAAAAACAAAATTTATTAGAAAAAGCATTAAGCCTTATTTTCAATAACTTATAAAGTGACTAAGCCAAAAAACAGAATAAAATTTCTCTGAAAAGAGATAAACTATCAAACATATAGTATAACTACTATAAATATTAGTTGACCTGTATTGTGAAGATTTACAAAAGTGTACTTTTGCTGCCATAGAAGTTTGAAAATTTTTGAAGATAAGTTATCAACTTATACTTTATTGACATAATTATCTTTTTATGGATCAGTTAAAGTGTTTTGAATATTAGTGGTCTTGCTTCTTTTTAATGACTAACTAGCTTATTTTTTGCATTTTTTAAACTTATTAGTAAGTATCTACATCAGAGTTTATCAAACTTTTTAAAGAAAATAGAAAAGGCCATGGCCCCCTTCAACAGAATTACTCTAAAAACTACAATTAAAAGCACCTAAAACCTTTTTTTTGATCTTCATCAGCAACTCTGTAATATCTAGTACAAGTTTCTAATTATGACCAATGCCGACATCGATATTAAGCACAATTAATTACCAACTAAAAAATAATTTTACATAATCAACTAGTAGCTTAAAAAACTGACAAGATTTTTATGTATTTATTATGAAACTAAACTACTGTTGATAATAAAGCTTTGCGCAATTTTATTTTTGTTATACAAATTTTAACCATTTTTTTTACGGATATTTCACTTAATGAAAATTATTAATAACTTTATTAACAAACCCTAACTTAAATCTAAAAAGAAATCTAACAAACTAAAGGTGTTTATAAGTAAATTTGTCAAGAACCTACACAAATAGTTTTGGTTTGCTGAATCAAATTTTTTTGTGTACTTTTTAATACTGATGAAAAATTTTAAAATGATTACAGATAAAGTTTAAAAAAAAAATTAAATTTAACTACCTATATATGTAAACCTTATTTTGAAACTTTAAAGTTTTACAATTCTAAGTTACAAGAAAACAAATTAATTCAAAAAGTTTATATACACAAAGTTGCATATAAAATAATTTAATTTTACTTATTTTTTAAATTGTTCATAGTAAAATTATGTAGATAAAAGTTGCATATAAGTTTATTTAGGATTGAGCGGTCTTATCACAATATTTATTAATACTCAAGCAAGCAAAAAAAAAAAATTGTTTAATTTAATTTTTGTACAAAATAAAAATGTTTTACTATATTTTGTATTTGCTAGATTTTCAAATTTCAATTCACTACTTTCAGTTTAAAAAAATCAAAAAAAGAAAAAAACTAACAAAAATGAAAAAACAAATCAAAAGAACAAAAGCAGCATAAATGACTTAAAAGCAAAAAAAAAAAAATTAAAACTTATATATTTGTCAGTTATGTTTTTGTATAAAAATATGAATTAAAAATGTATCAAACTTGTCTTTGGTATTCGATTAACTCACTTAATTTGTAAGTTTCAACACATTTGGATTTAATTTTTGAAGTTAAAACAAGCTCAACAATAACTTTTAATTAAAAATTTTACAAAAAGTTAAACCTCAACAGACTTGTAATTAAAATCACAACAACTTAAATTTTTAACACAGTAGGGAGTTTTTAATACTTCGAGGAAAAAACAAAAATATCAGCTAGTTTTTAAATTAAAATGAGCTAAATTTCAACCTTAAAAAGAAGCAAAAGTACTTTTAAGGAATGTAACAAACTAATTTGTTTTTAAGTTCAGAGGTTTTTTATGAAACTGCATTAACTTCAAATGCATTTATAAAAATGAACTTTGGAAATGTCAAAAAGTACAAAATCTCTAAGACACTTTGAAAAAAAAAAACAAAAAAGAATTTTTCTACTAATAGGAACGAACTTGCTTGCAAAAAATCGACAAAATAATTCAAAATTTGTTTTTGCTAAAAACCTCCTGTCAAAAGATGCAAGTATTTTCTTTAAATCTGAAACATAGAAAAACAAATAGACTCAATATGAAAATATTCCAACATCTGAAAAAGATAAGATTTGTGCAACTAATACCAAACCGTAAATAAATTGTTAAATTAACAGTTTACTTTAAAATCTGAGAATAGATTTTTGAGCAAAAACAAAACTTTGAATGAATATATCAGGGTTGCCAAATGTTTTTGGCAAATTTTCTCCAGGTTTTTCAAAGTACACATTTTTGGGTCTATTTTAAGTTTACAGTTTAGTCTAAGGTAATTAACTGTGTAAAATAGTATAAAAAAAAACTTAAAAAATACTAAAGCTAATTCAAATGTATTTTTTAATAAAATATTTTTGACAATGACAAAGTTTTTCTATTTAAATTAAATTCTTTAAAATTCCAGGTTTTTAATAAAATTTTTCAAAATTCAAAATTTTCCAGTTTTTTTTTTCAAAATTTCTCAAATTCCAGGTTTTTTAGCCTAAATTGTCAAATTCCAGGTTTTTAAGTTTTTTTGCGACCCTCATATATTAGAAACTTTTTTTCTGGTAATTATTGGCACTATAATTTCATAGAGTTACCATAGCCCTGAACGTTAATAAACATGTTCAACTGTTTTTCGAATTTTGAAAAATAGAGCATCTGATGACAAAAGGCCTCACAAAAACGAGAGATCGAGTACTCTCACATTCAAGAGACTCTCTCATACATTTTGAGAGAAATCTCACATTTGAGAGACTCTATCACTTTTCTCATATTTACTAGATATCAACGACTTGCACCCTCTTTCTTCTCCTGATGAACTTGGAGATCCTCCATTTCTTGTGGTGCATCGTGGTTGGTCCGTTGTGCAAAATGTGGATGGCCATATTTCTGCCATAAGTGAGTCCTCTGAGTAGCTGTTGAAATAACATTATTTATATAATTTAATATATTTAATATAAATTATCTAAACAGTTGTGCAAAATGTGGATGGCCATGTTTCTTCCATAAGTGAGTCCTCTAAGAAGCTGTGGAAATAATAAGTTTCAAGTTGTAAACAATTTGTTTGTTTCTTTAAGTTATTTAAAATTTGTGAGAAGTATAAATGTTTTTGCCATACGTGAGCCCTTTTAGTACTGTGGATAAAATTTATGAGAATATTTATGTTTAGTTACCATGTAACTATATGACATAAAAGCTAAGGTAGGTAAACAACGGTTTTTCATTAGGTAAGAAATTGAGGATATGTTATTGTTTAGCATTTACATAAAGAAACTTTGGGGTTGCTATTTTTTAAGTCAAACACAAGCCTGAGTAAATTAGAAAATCGTATAAAAACTAATAAAGTAACAGCCAAAAATAAAAAAAACAGTAACTGTTAGTCAAGCTTAAATACTTGCATATTTGTATTAATAAAAAACGACATAAGATTTGGAGAAAAAAAAAACTATAAACTTATAAAAAAAGCTGATTTTATCCTCACGATTGAAAATTTATGAAAATTGGTTTAATTTAATCTGAGTTATTTAACAAAAAATAAACAAACTTTAGGAGTGATTAGGAAATATTGCGAAAAATTTTCGTGATCCGAACTTCTTACGATGACTTCAAAAACTCTTCTTTCATTGTTCGGATCCATACCCTGGAAAAATTAAAATATTATTAAATATCATACTAAACTTCTAGAAAAAAATTAATTGCTACCCAGGAATTAAACTATTTGGAAAGCTTTGTAACTCAAAATAACAGAAATCATATGTTAATGAAGGAGTTTCATAAAAATCTAAAAAATAACTACTTAATGATCTTTTTTTGCAGACCTATTTTACCCAAAACTAAAAGTTTCAAATATTTGGTGCAACTTTTAGATTTCAGTTAAAAAGCTGCACCTCATTAAATACAAAAACCTTAAAATAAATACTACCTGATTAATTTCATCAACTAATCTGAAAGGATTGACAGATACTTGTTGTAATGGAATCAAATACAGCATAATTGACACAAATAATTAAAAAATAATATTTATTATAAGTAATAACCTGATTAATTTCGTCAACTAATCTGAAGGGATTCACGGATACTTGCTGAAGTGCGATCAAATACAGCATTGTTGACACACTTCTCTCGCCACCCGATTGCCTGTGGGGGTTGAGTTCCATAAGCTGGGTTTCAGCTCTGAACTTCACCCTGATCCTTATCCCGTACTTGTGGAAATCGTCCTATAATAGGGAAATTACCATAAGTGAGAATTGTAAACTTTAAATATTTTTTTAGATTTAGCTAAAAATAGTTTTTATATCTAGTAACTTTCTGTAATTTTTTTTTTTAATAAAAAATATTTTACAAAAAAAAAATTGTATTTAGAAATTATTCAACTCCGTACTTGTAGAAATCGTCCTGTAACAGGGAAATTACCATGAATGAGAAGTTAAAAAAACTAGAAGTGAGAATTGTAAAACTAAAAAAACTTTTTGGTATATAGTTAAAATAAATTTTAAAATCCAGTAGTTTGTTTAATTTTGATTTTTTTTCAATATTTTTTTTTATAAAAACAGAAAATCGATTGTAGGTATTAGTTAATTCCGATCTTGTGGAAATCGTGCTATAATAGGAATATTACCACAAATGAGAATTGTAAAATACTAAAAGTTAATAAAAACGCTTTTCTTATAATTTAAAAGTATATAAAACAAAGTAAATAAGGTTTACTAACTATAGATGAATAAGTTACTATTATTAGCTGGTGATCTATTTTTTTGTGTAAAACATAGTTTTGAAAACAAAATAATAAAATAGTTGAAGTTACAAGTTGATCTTTAATCTGATCTTATATTCTTGAGATCTCCTTATCAATATGTTAAGATCTTTGATCATTATCTCTAAAGATATAAGTTTTACAAGGTTTAAGATCAGTATACTGCTGAATCAAACTTATAATAAAGAATTGTATAAAATACTAATTTAAAATACCTGATCATCTGAGTGAAGATCTACTTCACCAACGCAGCCCATGTTTGCAAAATATTCGCTGAATTTCTCGTTCACTCTGAAAAATTAATATTTGTTATTGAAATGTTACAAGTATTTGCTGTATTTTTTATTAGTTTTTAAATATAAAGATATTTTCAGCGTATATAAAATTTATTCGAAGATTTGACTGCTTGTCTTAGGAAATTATATAATTTCAAAAGCCACCCGAACACTTGGGTGCAATTTTATTTTGGTGAAAAATAAATACATACATGTACAATAAATAAACAATATTTTTCAATTTATCACTCACTAGAACAAGTTCTTATATCAAGTATAAAAAATGGTATAAATATATTGTCTTGATACGGGTAAAGTAAAATTAATACATTTATTTTGAATCTTTATCAACAAACGATTAACTTTAAATTTTTAATAGTTAAATTTATTTTGACGAAGTTAGATGTATTCTTAATTAAAACTTTATTATCCTAAACGCAACGCGTGGTAGAATATTTTACCTAGCAACCAACTTAATCATAGGTTGTATATTGCTTTTACATGACTACCTAGTTACCATACCTACTTATTACCTAGCAACAATTTACTCACCTAGCAACCAATTTTTTCATGGGTTCCACCCATCTGGTCTTCACGTGCTCCATATTATTCTTGTTCTTTTTGAGTTGTTCTTCGTTCTTACTGAGTTCCTTCTTCAGTTTTTCGATCTTCTCCGTCACTTTACGCGATTCTTCGAGTGCCTGTGTAAAAAATGACATTAATAAAATATAAAAGAAATTTATTTGTATTTACATTTTATGAGTTAGAAAAAATAAACAAAATTCAAAAAAAGTATGATTAAAAGAATTTCAAGTTTTTATAAACTATCAGCTTTTAACTGTTAACTTTTATGTTTTTTAAACCAAATAGAGCCCATAATTAAGACTTTATAACTAAGAGCGCCTACAAAAATAATATATTAAACATTAAGAAATTTCTAGCTTTTCACCAGAATTAGTTTACCAAAGATATGTCCAAATGCAAACTTGACTTACTTTGCTCATGGTGTTTTGAAATAGATGCTAAATTATTATAATTAAATGATTTATGTTAGAGTTTTATATGGCAAAGTTTAGGTGAATAACAGTTAGAGTTAAGGTGATTATCAATTTAAAACTATGAGTTCAAAATTTAATATTTTTAGGCCATTAATTGGTTTTATTATATTGTGTATAGAGTTTATACTTAAAGTTTTTAATTTTAGTATTTAATGATAAAACATTAGGAGTTAAGAATTCATTTTCTGGTTATACATGATGGAAATTGATTTTTCACCTACTAAGTATTTTATTTTTGATAACATTATAAATATAAACTTACATCAATTTCAAATGTTCTTATTTTATTAACAAACAAACTAAAAAAACAACTTACGTCATCATTAATATCACCACCGAAGCTCAGTTGCGATTTTAAATCTTCCAATTGATCTTCAAGACTGCTCAGTTCTTTGGGGAGAGCCAAATATTCCTTTAAAAGTATTATTTAAATTAAATATTTGGTTTTGATTAATTACACCTTTGAAAATATTACGAAAACAAACGACAAAACGAAATGTGTGTTTGATTGTGAGAAACGCATATTATTAGATGTTATTATCAATAAAGCTTATATTTATTACGGTTTAACAAAACTTGTTAGAAGTAACAAAATTGTATAATTCAAAGTGTTGTTAGTTTTAAATAAGTTCGATTTAATTAAATTTCATTTAAAAAAAATAACTTTTGTTATTTAATTCAATTTATACTGTAAAATATTTTATATAACTAATCACAAATCTTCAACTAATTGTTGCACTTTTTACATTTAATAATTTTGAAATTTCAAAATAATAAACTATTGTAGTACTAAAAACTATTACAAAAGAACAAAACTAATCTAAAAACCAAACTGAAGTTAATTACAGTTAATTAAAATATTCGTATAAAACTTATTGATCAGATTATTTTTTTATTATATTGAATAGGCGTCCTTATTAGGATAACTTAATCATATTTTATAAGGCAGCATAACCCAGTTTAACGTATTATAATGATAATAAAAACATTAAAAATTGCTAAAAAATACTTTTCATGTATTTTATTTTAATGTTTTCCCACTTAAAAAATCTTGATTAATGTTTAATAAATTAATTTAAGACAAAACATTTATTAACTACACAAAACATCATATAGACAAAACGAAACATTGTGGTCAGTATCACACATACAGCTGTCTTGTACTTTTAACTATCAAAGTATTTATCACAACTTAACATTTATAATCAAACATCATGTAAATTATTTTCACACAATCTAACATTTAAGCAATTGTTTTCAAACTAGTTTCAAACATATTACGCAAAATAACATTTTACTAGTTGAATATTTTTTAATTACTTACTACTTCCTTAAATAATTTATTTAATTTACTTTTTTTTGTAGGTTCTAATCAATCTGGTATAAAATGCTCGCATAAGCAGCAAATTTCTCATAAGTTTTTTGTTATTTAGCATTTGTCTTATTTACAATTAATTTACCTCATCAGCAGCATATTTCTTATAACTTTTTAATTAATTATTTACAACTAATTTACCTCATCTGTGGGTTGATTCCCATCTGGTGTAAGACTGCTGAAATACTTGAAAAGTTTCTTGGAACTTTCCTTCTGAGATTTCACATGGTGACCCGCCCTTTCTATATGCCTGTAAAAAGTTTAAAATTTTTATAGAACTGTATGTATATATGTATTTATATTTCAATTTTTATATTTAGATGTTTAACTTTCACATGTTCAAAGAAACTGAATACACTTGAAAAGCTCTTTCAATTCAATGTATTGTTGTATTAGTTTATAATAACTAACTGCATTATATCAAGACTATAATTTATATTTTTTTATTGTTACTAAACACATGAGTAACAGATATATTACTAAAAAATAACAAACCTTATGAGATCACAGTTAATAATTAATTTAAACATTTATCAACACTAACTGCATAAAATCCTAATTATTATATTAATTTTTATTATTAATCCTTTTTTAATATTAACTACATCAACTCAAAGTTATATTGTTTATTTTTTATATTAATACTAACTGCATCAAATCCAGGTTATTATATTCCCATCCGTCAACTTCTGACTTGAGAAATTTGTGATGTTCGTTTATTTGCATCAATTTCGCCATCTTCACAAATTTTTCACGTTCTAATTTGGTTAAGGTCTGAAAATAATAATTATTTTATTAAAGAAAATTACTAGTATATATATATAAAACAAAATACAAATAACTTATAAAAATTAATACCTCAAATCTTCCCTTTTTCATAACCTTGTTTATTTATTTAAAAATTAAGAATAATATTCATATAAAAATTTATATATATTTTTTAATTTGGTCAGTGTCTGTAAACAATAATATTTTTTTTTAATAAAGTGACATTTTTAATAAATTTCTTTTTATTTGCATTAATTTCGCCATATTTACAAATTTATCCCTTTCTAATTTGTTCAGTATCTGATATATTAAAAATTATAATTAAAGCTTAATATATAATATAACTATTATTTTTTAAAACTTAAAATAACATTGGCTCTTATATGAAAGCTTTATGTACAAACTACAAGCTAGTTTTTATAGAATTAAAATAACTTATTTAACTTTTGAGATATTGTAATTTTTGTAAACAAATACAAACGGATAGACCGCAAATTTTTTGGGGTTAATTTTGTCGGAAATTTTAAAACCACAAAAAATCTATCTTTTCCTTCATTGTTTGAGCTAGAGACCTCAAACTTTTAGGAAACGTTACTTTTATAGTTTTTAATACTTTGAATGTTGTGATTTTTAAAACATTAAAAAATAAAAATTTTAGACAAAAAAAGGAGGCTTTTTTTTTTGTAAAAATTCTTAAATTAAAATTATTCAAAACTAAAAAAATCTGCATTCAATCGTTTTTAAATTAATAATAAGCTTTCTGTGAAAATTTGAAGAAGATTGGTTAAAAATGAGGGAGAAGATAGATTTTTAATGAAATAGTCTTGTTTCGCGTTTTTGGTTGGCGCCTTCCATTAGGAACCTATTGAGGTCACCAACTTTGATCGCTCATATCTCAAAAAATACTTTGAATTTTTTCAAGCGGTTAAAAGTTTCTGATAGCTCAGATAAAACTCTATAAAATATGATCAACTTGTAAAAATCAAGGTGGACCCCCCCTATGCCCTTTAAGACACAAGCTTTCTAGGCGAGATTTAAATAGTTTATGATGGTACATTAACTTTTTTTTAAAGGCCTACTTCAAATTTTACTTTATTTACCAACAACTTTTGTCTAATTTTTATCTTATTTTTTATTAGGTCATTTACATATAATTCTCAAACTCTATATTATGTAATAAATATTAAACTTACACTAGCATGCTTGGCAAATTGAACAGCAAGTAAAGCTTTCTTCTTGGCGATATTTTTGTAATCGTTTCCAGTAGATTGTTGTTTCTTCTTCAAATTGTTAATCTGCTGGTTTAATTCTTCCACACTGTGTGATAGTAATAAAATATAACGTATAGTACATATTATAAAAGCAATTTAAAATTTAAAACGATTCTTTTTGTTAACTAATACTTTCTTAAAACTGTAGTTTTGTTAATATTTTTTTTGTTTCAAAGTTTTGAACATTAAAGTGAGAAAAAAAAGAAACAACTAAATATGTGAATTTAATAACAGTAAACAAATATAACTTAAAGTTATGGTTTGATAAACAGTTTTGATCAACTAATGTTTTACATATAGCAATAAAGTAAAAATGTTAAAAGCTAAACATTTTCCTTGAACAAAATTTTATTCACAAACGTGCTTTCTGATTTCATTCTATAACTTATAACACAACTAATACAAACTTTTTCTCCTTCAACATGATTTTATTGACCAGTGTTTTCCTGGTTCCCTTCCTTCTGTGTATTTCTTTCAGTTCCGTTCTTATCTCGTTGTCTTTGTACTCGACATCCCTCAACTTCTTCTTGATCTCCGCCTCTTGTCTCTCCAACTCCGCAAGCTGGTCTCTCAGGTTCTGTCATTAAATTATAAAAATTGAAGAAATAATACTAAAAATGCACATTTAGCTAAGTTTAGTTAAACTGAGTACTACTCCGCTAAGTGGTCTCTCAAGTCCTTGATAAAATATTAAATTTCAAAAACATTATCAGAAATGTATACTAAGTTAAGCTTAACTGAGTACTATTTTAGACAGTTGGACTCTCACGTTCTCTTTAATATTCGGTAATAGCTAGTAAGTCTTAAGTTTAGTCAACTTTTTTAGTACTAAAATAAATCATCTGAAGTACAAAAAACTAATCATACAATATTATCATTGTCTAGTGGCCAATTGATTAATCAATTACTGTATAACTTATGTCGTATGTGGTAAATTCATTAAAATTTAATAGAGATCTTCAACTCTCAATTGTTAAAATATAATCTTATGTACATCTACTTAAGCTGTTTTTTTTTCGCTTTTCGGTGCATATGGTTTATCAGAAAAGAACATCATATATTTTTTAAGTTGTAACTGTATTTAAAATTTAAATATTCAGAATCTAAAATCACCTGAATAGTTTTGAGAACTGTGTCTACTTCTTTCTGATTGGTTGTTACCAAATTGAGAAATTCTGCTTGTTTCAGACAGTGGTTACCTGTTTATAAATTATTATATAAATACTATTATTTGCAAAAATATCTTGTTTGCTGTAAATGAAAATATATTGAATTATATTGCTAATAACTTTTTATTTTGTTGTAGGTGTCTATTTGTTGTTTGTTGAAAATATCAAATTGTGCATCAGTTACGAAATAGTGTTTATTAATTTTTTTTTAATATTCATCTAATATTACTTACAAAACAATACGAAAATACACCATTCACTACCTAGTTTATATATTTAATTTTTATCAAAAAATGCAGTTACCTGTGGAAGTGTTCCCGGAATATTTGGATTTTTTAATCTGAATTCTGGTTCCTCTTTTGTTACCATTTGAAATGATGAAGAAAATAGTGATGTTTCCATAATTTACAATCTGAAATTAAAATTTATATACCAATTATAATGTACAATATAGAAAAAAAAAACTCTAATTGTGCTCGCAATAACTATTTTTAAAGAAATTAAATAACGTAAAATAGTTAAAACAAATTCTCTTTCAATTTATCGTCTTTAATTTTGAAAATACTTTAAAATTTATGTTGCTTCTATTAAAAAAAAATAATAATTATCTTCCAGTATCATTGTATTGTGTATTTGTTTACAAACCTGTCGCATGCAATTCCTTGTTTTTTCACTTCCAATGGGAATTCTGTGCACACCAAATTTGTCACACAAATAACTCATAACTCCGTCTGGTGCACTGAAAGTTTCTCTCATGAAAGTGTGGAATCCGAATTGCCTATTAATTTTTTAAGTCAAATATAAAAAGTTGTTTCCTTATAAATGTACTAAAATAATTTAAATTCAAAAAGTTTAGGATTAATCATGTTCTAAAAAATGTAAGATTGCTGTCTAGCTATAAATCTATATGAACTATAAATTTATGTAAATTGTTGCATTTACATTCGGATACTTTTTGTTATTTAAATATTTTACAAATAAACAACAAACCTTAATATATTATTGAGTTCAGAAACATAATAAATTAAGTAATCACAAAAATTTACACGGTATTTAAGTAAAGATTGCATAACTTATTGTTTGCGTAACAGAAAAAGATCAATTAACTTTTTAGAAATATTTATACAAAATATATGAAAATACTATTTACAAATAAACAACAAACCTCAATTTATTGTTAAGTTCAGAAATTAATTAATACTCATAAATACTTATACAAAGTATGTGAAAAAATTATTTCTTTATAAATAAACAAACAACCTCGATTTGTTGTTGAGTTCACCACTTGGCTGGTAACTTTCGCTTTTAACAATTTGTCCGTTTCTGTCTCTTGGTATCAAAACTGAATTAATGTGGCAATTACGACCCCCTGACCTCATCATTTTGATGAATCTGTTTGAATAAATAAAATAATGTATATTACTAATTAGATTATCAAAACTGAATTTATGTGGCAATTACGACCACCTGACCTCATCATTTTAATGAATCTGTATAAAAATAATTAAATAAATGTATACTAAAAAAAGTTAAACTATGCAGCAACCTCTACAACCCATCTCTAGAATTTATCTGTGTTTTTTAATTTTAAGTCAAACTTGATAACCCTTTTGATATATATATATATAGATAAATAATTTATTGAAATGGCGATTTTAAAAATTCTGGAACATATGTTTCATAAAGCTTTAATTTTTCATAAAGCTTTAATCATCAGCCAGTTAAATTCAAAATAAAAAGCACTGTACTAAACAAAGATACAAAAGTTATGCAAAAAAACATTTTAAAATCGCCATTTTAATAAATTATTTAAAAGCCCTTCAAGTGGGCTCAGTTGAAAGTGTTTAAGTTTAAACATTAACCTTATTTTATAAATAAATAAATAAATAAACAAATATATATATATATATATATATATATATATGTAATCATAACACAGGTTTTATCAATAAACTTATTATAACACTAATTCAAATTATACAGTAATCTTCCTTTATTCTACCAACATATGTTTCTGTGTGTCAACGAATCAACACACTTCAACTGGGTTCTGTAAAAAAATAATTACTGTAATGAGAGAATAGAAGCATAGAATAAAGTAGGTGTATATATGTTTTCATTAAAATAAGATATATTCTACAGATAATAGTTATTAATAGGTGAAATACTTAACATTAAATCCGACTGTTATAAAACTATATGATATTTGTAATTATTAAGTCTAAAATAAATAAGTAAGCTAAATTACACAACAAAATATAGTATAAACAAACAACTTACGTTAATAGGAAAGATAACTAAATCAAAATTTCTAAAATCCTATAACGTAAGTTGTTTGTTTATATTATATTTTGTTGTGTAATTTAGCTTACTTATTCATTTTAGACTTAATAATTACAAATATCATATAGTTTTATAACAGTCGGATTTAATGTTAAGTATTTCACCTATTAATAACTATTATCTGTAGAATATATCTTATTTTAATGAAAACATATACACACCTACTTTATTCTATGCTTCTATTCTCTCATTACAGTAATTATTTTTTTACAGAACCCAGTTGAAGTGTGTTGATTCGTTGACACACAGAAACATATGTTGGTAGAATAAAGGAAGATTACTGTATAATTTGTTTTTATTTATATTCCAGTGAAGTTACTTTACTAGGATCTTTTGTTAGCAAACAATTAAAACTATATTTTGAACAGTTATAACACTAATTCAAAATAATTATTTAACAACTTACTTTGTACTGTCTTCTTGATATTCACAAACAAATGCAATCATGTCTCTGAATGCTATAAAGTTTTCAATAACTTCTGCAAACTTTTCGTTTGATGCGTCAATCTGTAAATAGTAAAATACAATAAGTTTTTGTGTAAATTATTAGGTTTTATGTTAAAATTTTCAATCACATCTGCAAACTTTTTTTGATTCGTCAATCTAAATAAATATATGCACAGGGTTGCCACTCTTTGAGCCAAAAAATCTTCCCTGAGTGACCAAAAATTTCCCTGAGTAACCTTAAATTTCCCTGAGTTTCCCTGAGTATTTTTCAAATCTTAAAAAAAAAATCTTCTCTTCTAACACAAGTTATTAATACCTCATTCTCATTTTTCTTCTTTAATAATAAAAGGAAGGTTGTATGTGTATGCTTCTGCATTAAATTTATGAAAAAAAATGTTTTCAAAAACTCAATCTTAAAAAGTTTAAACCAATTAAAAATTAAAAACTAAATTTTTGCACAACTTTGTGTAAACTTGTTAGTTAACTTTCTACATAAAAGAAAAAAGTTTAATTTGTTTGACATTTTAATTGACAAAATTTAATTATACTATAATAATAATTTCACATGAAGAACTCACTTAAATGCATATATATAATAATGAATAGTTAACAACAACTTTCATTTCTCTAAACTGTTTGATTATACTTAAGTTAATATAAATTTAAAACTTAAAAAAACTACAATGTTAATACTAAGAATATTGAAGAACTAGCCGCAAGGCTAAAAAAATTCTAAATAACCACTTAAATAATAAAAATTACTAGTTTTGAACAAAATATTGAAACTGGATTAACTAAACCTTATTCTAGATCTAGAAAAAAATTTCCCTGAGATTTTCAAAAACTTCCCTGAAATTTAGAGAAAAAATTAAAACTTCCCTGAGTTTCCCTGAGTTAAAAGAAAAATGCCAAAATTCCCTGAGTTTCCCTGAGATTTTCTACAGTTTGAAAATTCCCTGAGATTCCCTGAGTGTGTGGCAACCCTGTATGCATATATATACTTATATAATCAAATCTTATTTTGTATACAACTTTAAATCAAAAAAGCAGGTTTTCTAAAATAACAAGGTCAATATCGCCCACGTTGGGATAGTTTTAGAACTATGGGCAATAACTAGTAAAACGGAAAAAAGTAAACGGGTATTAAATATTAAGGGCACGAAATCTAATAAAGTTGGGGGTTTCACCTATTTTTTAAAACCTACCTCAAGCACAATAGGTCCGAATATTTTCCCTTTGAAAAGGTTCCTGTTATTTTCCAGCCATCTCAACGCGTCGTATGCATCTCTGTTCTTTCTACTCAGTTGTAATAATCTCTGTGATGATCTCTGCTTCAATACGTTGCACGTCTGGATAGATTCTGTTAATAAATAAACATTTATAGTTTGTTATTTATATACTGAGTTGTAACAATTACAGTGAGAGTCTCTACAAAACTGTATCGATTCTGTTGGAAATAAGTATTTGTTTTAATGAGAATAATAGGTAACTTTGTTGATGTTTCAAAATAAGGGACATAGAACTTTATAGGCTCTTAACATATAAGTACATGAAAAAAGAAAATCCTTGTACAAAAATAAGCAGGAAATTGAGAAAAGAAAAATTTCTGATTAGCACTTTGATATGAAGATCTTCATTGAAAAATAATTAAATTTTTCAAAGACGAACCAATCAAACTCTTACTAGTTGGATATTTATGGAGTTCGTGGTTGCACTTTCCAGTATTAAATAAAGAAATAAAACATTATGATGGAAATAAATGAGAATAAGAATGTATTGGATATACTTATATTTGATGTACATTAGCAAAAACTCACTATTCAATGTCTCATTCAAAGTATATTTCTGATTCGATGAAGCTCCTGGTTACATTTAACAATAAAAAGTTAGGAAAAGAAAATACTTAATAATATTTAATGGCAAATTTCATTATGGAGAAAAGACCAAATTTATTAATTAATTTCTAACAAAAGAAATAAACCATTCAATGCTTCATTCAAAGGGTACTTCTGATTTCAGCACTAGTGCAATTTATTGTTGGACTTATAATTGGAAAGAAAAAATAAAAGAAGTGTAAACAATACCATTTAAAATAACAGATATAAAACTAGATAGAAATTTAAGAAACAAACCATTCAACGCCTCATTCAACGGGTACTTCTGCACTGGTTCAGTTCGTGGTTGCACTTCCCAATATCGTTCTTCACCACTTGGTGTCGCTGCTGGCACTCCTCCAGTTCCAACTGGACTCTGTCATCTCCTTCCAGCTTGTTCATTTCCAATTTCCACGACGCTATCATCGTCTCCTCGTTCTTTATTCTGTGAAATTACATTTAATATTTTTCATTTCCATCTAGATACTATTAATTCTTCATTGTTTTGGTGAGAAAAATTTTGATTGTTTTTGAATTTATATCTTAAAATAATAATTAACATAATTTAGTTTTACATTGCTTTAGATTTATTTTCAATTTTCAACTAGCTATCATAGTTTCTTCGTTTTTTATCATTTGAAAACATCATGTAACCAGTTATTTATTTATCATTACCAACTTCAAGAACAAGCTGTCAATGACTCTTGTATTACATCCACTAAAAATAATTATCATAATTGTTTTTTGAAAATTCAGCTTGTTGTTAAATAAGACTGTTTCAATTTCGATAAGGTCAATGATCAAAATCGAGAATAGTTTTTTTTACACACCAGCTATTTTGACAAAATTTTTTAGCGCTAATATTTTATCGTGGTTCAATAAATTAATTAATACGATAAATTTAAACAAAAATAACTTTGAAAATTTATATTTCAAATGAATAGTTCTACATGGTTTACTAACTTGTCGACTATTCTGAATTCTTCTTGGTACAATTCTCTGTACCTCAGAGTGAGGTCGTTCAAATTCGAGCTTCCCGCGTTCAACTGTTGGTGAAATCTCGCCGACTTCTTTTTCTTCCCTTCCAGAAATTCAATCTGTGTTCATAAATAATATATCATAACAACTACTATACACACATTTCTGTTTCATTTGCCGTAAAGTTTAAATTGCAACGAATAGTTAGAGAAAATGGTGATGACGTCATAGGGAAATGCGATGGGACGTAAACTTAACTGCCTTGTCTTAAACATAGTTGTATATTACATATATATATATATATAACATACAGCTGTATGTGAATACGCATAACTAGACTTAGCTGCCATTTAAGAGACTTTCAGAATAGCATGATTATTTTATACAACGATTAATATTAATGTTCTTCTTGTTTTCTAACTTAAATATTAGGGGGTTTTAAATCAAAAGGTGAATTCATATAATACTGATTAAGTTTTTATTAACTACATTTAAAAGACCTCACCGAAATAAAACATATCCGTAAAATTTGAATGTTTGGAAGATATAACATATTTTTAATTAAGGGCATAAGAGGATGAGGTGAATAACTTTTAACACAATTTCATCTTTTTTTATAGAGTTTTAACCAAGCTTCATAATGCTTTTTACATATTTTAATAGTTAAAAATATTTTTTGAGATATAGCAGGTCAAAGTCAAAGCAACAAAAGGTTCTTTATGAAGGGCGAAAACTAAAACGGCGAAAAAACATTTCCAGAAAATTTGAGTTAGTTATCTCAAAAAACGTAGGATAAGATAGATTTTTAGTGATTTCTAGTTAAATACCGTTTTAGTTTGCGCCTCCCATAAGGATCCTATTGTATTCTCTAATTTTGACCTGCTATATCTCAAAAACTGTTTTGAATTTTAAAAATCTGTTAAAAGCAACTTGTAGCTTAGTAAAAACTCAATAAAACAAGACTAAAATGCGAAAAAGGTGATTTACCCCCAACCTATTATAAAAAATTAAATTTAGTTAATAAAAAAAACCAACAGTTTTATCGATGTTCTTCTTAACAACTTCCTTCTCTCTATCGAGCTGCAACATCTTGGCTTTCAACGGCACTAGAGTTTTCTGCCTTTCCTCTTTGGTGTTGTGCAAAGTGTTCAATCTGTCCTTCGCGGTCAAGTACGCTTGCCTCGCCAAGTCGAATTTCTAAAAAAAAATTATAATGATAAACAACTTTAATATAACAGACAATATAAATTTGATATGACAAATTACTTAACAGTTTTGTATAACAAAAAAAAATAAAATAATAACTATATATTCGTTAATTGCTTGTTCGAATTTCTAAAAAATAAAAAAAAATAGCAATGAACAGTTTAATAATGAAAAATATTATAAAACAAGAAAATTTATATAGCTCAGAAATAAACTGTCTATTTTAATGGTAGTTTTGAAAATTACACTAGATATCATGGAAAAAATTTAGGAAGTTAAAGGGCCACAAGGCCATGATTAGATATTCTGGAGTTGATTAATAAAGAGATAAGAAAAAAAAAATTAGGCTGCTTTAATAGTGTTTTTTAAGGAATCTTGTTAGAGGGGGCCATAGCTTTTTTAATTTATTTAAAGGGGGCCTTTTGATAAAAAGTTTGGGAAACCTTGGTCTCAACTTTTTGAAACTAAAGCTTTATAAAAAATTAATTACAACACACTCGAATTTATTTATTTATAGTGATCATTAGAAGTTCAGTTTATTTTTACGTTACTTTTGCTCATCTCTTAATCCCACTATCTTCATTCATAAAACTAATTTCATGGGTCGAATAATGAGAAAACTTTTGTTATACTTTTTTATACATACTACCAACTGTTTAAAAAAAAAACTATCTTTGGCTTGTTGAAATTTGAAAGAAAAAAAAGTTCTTTCACTTCAGTATCAAGATCTATTTTATTTCTACTAATAGTAATACTTGATTTCTTTTACTGTCTTTAGTGTGCGTATCAGATGACAATTTTATTTAATGAATTTCTCTCATCGGTATTTTTAATTTATTTTTTAAATATTATAAGGTTCTTATTTTACTGTTATTTGTGATGATTTTATTTTTAATGTATTAACATATCTACTTTTACATTAAATTTTTAACTTTTTATTTAACTTTAAATAGTTTAAACTAAATTTTATCTCGTTACTTACTATTTTTCACCACTTTATGGACTCATTCTCTCAAAATAAGTTCAAAAATCCAGAAAAATTAAGTTTGGCATTTACATGTGATATATATTACAAAACATTTTACCTTAAAATTACAGATTGTAAAAATCTATTTGAGCTAAATCATGTTTTTTTAAATTTTATATATACATACTAAGTTTTTAAAAGCTCATAGCTACTTTGTCCAAATCAAAAATATGCTAACCCAAACATAGATGAAGGTTCAGTTGAACCAAATTTATTTTCTAAATACTTTTTTCTAAAAAAACTTACTAAATAAATAAAATTTATTTATGAAACAAATTTTAACACATACCTAGATGTTGTTGAGTTTTTGTTTAGTTAATAATGGTGTAATGTTTAATTAATTTTTTATTTTTCTATTAACAATTAATTTCTTACAGTTTATTATGAGCAAATAAGTAAAAAATATGTTTAAATATACAAACTGACTTCGAAGGCAACTTTTATTTGGTAGAGTTTTATTTTTCGTTGTATAACTTTCCTTTCCATGAACCTAAAAAAAAAACATTTATTTACTTGACTTAAATCTTCAACAACTCAAATAAAATAATGTAAATAAGTTCAGTTCAAATAAATTATCAGAAAAACTTGAATTACAATAATTCAAATGTTTTAAATATCAAAGTAACTAAAAAGAACTAATGATATCAGGAATTTACCAATTTATATTTCCCTACATAGGGTACAAAAATATTTTTTAATTTAAAGTGAGCTTTACCTACTGTTTAATAATATACAATCTGTCAGAGTTTTGTAATAAATATTTTTCAACATATGAATCTTAATATAATTTTGAATTGATTTCTTTGCTAAATATGTTTTAACCTCATATTTAATATAAAACTTATATAAAGCAAGAAGCTATATGAACACTTTAAAATACAATAGTATTACTACAGTCTTTCTTTTCAAAAACAAACTTATTGTAATTTTTCATTATCATATTTGATATGAGAATTATAGTTGATTTTTAATTTAGACTTTTATCTGTTGTTTAAATATAAAGCTTTTAATATATATCTAAAATCAAAATTTAATAAATGAAAAAGATAATTTTAGTTTACGATTTTCCTTTTCAAAGTTAATATCCCAAGCATTTTTTTTCTAAATCTTGAATAACTTATTTCATTCTTTGTAAGAAACCATTGAAATATATATTTTCTTTTTGGATCGCTGCTTTCATCATGCCTATCTTATAATAATAAACTAACAACTGAAATAAAATCAACACTATTATCACCACCAACTCCCAAACCGGCATGTTGTTTTATAAGTTCAAATGATCTCTTTTATATTTTAGTATGTGCGCTCAAATGAATTTTATGCTAGTTCACTTAGACACCAGCAATATTTTAATAACGCATTTATAGTAAATAATTTTTTGCTTATATATAAATGCAATATTTCAAATTAAATATTTATTTATTACATTTTAACATTCTTTTTTTTTTAAGTTATAAACCTCTATTTTATTAGTTTTGTTTATTAGTAAACAATAAAACAATATTATATATACGTAACTTTTATTTTTACAACCTTTTAAAAACATTTATTATCTTTATATTTTTAACAGTATTAATATAAATTAAATATCAATTACCTTTCTTTTATTAGTTTCGTTCACAACTTCTTTAATAATACAATATTTTACATTTATTTATTTTTATTACCTTAACTTTTTTTTATTATTATTTTTTTTACAACAAAACAATATTTTATTTATATTACTTTTGTTTTTCACGTCCTTCTAAATTATCTTCTACTAGTTTTTTAAATTTCATTATCATAATATAATATTTAAAATAAATACTTTTATTACCTTCCAACCTCCCTTTTAATAGTTTAGCTTATTTCTTTTACAGTTACACAATATTTTAATTTAATTTTTTTTTATTACCTATCAACTTCCCTTTGTTGGTTTCGTTCATGGCTTTACAATAATATAATATATTTTATTATTAGTTATTAATTTTTATAATTTATCATTCATAACTTCTTTAACAATACATTATTTTAAATTTATTAATTTTTATTACCTTTCAACTTCCCTCTTGTAGTTTCGTTTATTTTAACAATATATTATTATTTATTTATTTATTTATTTTTACCTCTTAACTTCACGCTTATTGGTTTCGTTCATTTTTAAAATAAAATATTTTATATTTATTTTTTATTACCTCTCAACTTCTCGCTTGTTGGTTTCGTTCATTTTATAATAATACATTATTTTATATTAATTTATTTTTTATCACCTCTCAACTTCTCTCTTATTAGTTTCGTTCATGGCCTTCAATTTTTCTTCTTCCGCCCCCAACGCTTCCTGCTTCTTCATGATCTCCGTTTGCTCGTCGTTGAAGTTGGCCAGCCACAACCTGTCCTCGATCATCTGACGGGGACAGATCTGGATAAACATAAAATTTTCAAAAATAACTAAATAAACAATATTTTATTATTTATTCAGATCTGTAATAAGCATATACACCAAATTAAATGATGAACTAAAAACCAACGTTATTAATTATTAAGATAGTTAACATAATATTTGTCCTCGATTATTTGACGGGGACAGATCTGTATAAACATAAAATTTTTAAAGATTAAGAAATAAATAATCTATTATTATCAATTAGTAAAAATTAAATATGTCCTCGATCATCTGACGGGGACAGATCTGGATAAAGTACATATAATATGGAGTCAAACAAAAATGTCCTTATTTATCATTAAGATAGTTAATAGTATATTTGTACCATGTAGATTTTACAATATTAACAAGAATTAGATAAATAACATCATAAATTATTAAGATAGTTTATTTTAGATTTGTCCTCGATCGTTTGGCCGGGGACAGATCTGACTTATAAAAAAAATCAAAGATATTTAAATAACTAAATAAATATTTAATTTTGTGTTTTGTTATTAATTAGTAGAAATTAAATATGTCCTCGATAATTCGACGTGGACAGATCTTTAAGAAAACAAAACATTGAATAAAGCTAAATAAAAGATAATTATTTAGATAGTTAATTTTGCATCTGTCCTCTTTCATTCGACGAGGACAAATCTGGTAAAACATTGAACAAAGCTAAATAAAACATCATTATTTATCATTAAAAAGTTGATATTGTATTTGTCTGCTACCATTTGACGAAGGTAGACCTGTATAATTAAAAATAAAAGAAAATATTTATAACCTCTTATTTAAGTTCTTAATTTAAAATTTAAGTTATATCATGCTTTCATTTGACATGGACAGATCTAAAAGAAAATTTTTACAATAACCAAATTGCATCATTTAAAACTATACTTATATGAAAAAGCAAAAAACTATTTACATTTTAATGGTGTCAGACTTTTACATTTATTGTCACTTTTAAAATCATTAACCCTTAACCTTAACTCTGTAATTCAGGGTTGCCTAAAACATCGGTAAAAAGCTTACAGGCCAAAAGTTACTGATGCAAGTAAAGTTCTAATTAAAAATCAACAGTATACTAAGGTGGGGGGTACCGTTTCTTCGTTTATAAATTTCTGCTTAAGTTTCAAACCTATTTTAATTCAAGCCCAAGGATCTCTGTAATTTGAATTTGATGTTAGTTCCTAAACCTAATTACTTGTATAATAACAATATCAAATGTCCTAGACAAGACGTTAAAGGTTTACCAAGTGGTGTACTGCTCGATAACCGAAATGGTTTTTTGTACATCAGATAGGAAAAAATATTTTGGACGTTTATTTGTCGTTCAATAAAAAAATCAAACTTACAGCCTCTTCTGTTCTTTTTAGCAGGTCAATTTTGTTCATTTAATAATATCAATTTATAATCTATAACTACATACAAGACCATATGTGGATAAGTTAATATTTAAACAGTAAAAAATAACTTACTGCCTCTTCTGTGCTTTTTAGCAGGTCAATTTTGTTCATCTTTGCGAAATCGGTGACTTTCTCCTGAGGCATGAACTGACACAAATTTGTCAGGTTTATGTTGAGTTTCCTAACGAATTCCTCTACACACCTTTCAGAAACCTATGAAATTATTTGAAATATTGCTAAGATATAAATTATTATTCATTTTAAAACAAATTTGTAAAACTTGTATTGAGTTTTTTCACAAACTCTTCATTATATTCTTCAGATACCGTAAGTGAAATAAATTAAATATTTTTTTGATACTAATAAACCATTTGAATCATGGATTTAAACTGGGAAAATTTCATGCTTTATTTTGACTGAGTTTTGATTGAAATGTCATTTGACTAGTGGTGGGCAACTTTTTAAGTCAGCAAACCAGTTTTACAAGAAAAGGTCTTTCCGGTACCGGTCTCGATAAAAAAAATTATATCAAGTTAAAAAAACTAAAACATATAATTAGCAAAACTGTTTACTAAAATTCAAAACAATAGATTATAAAACATTACTTATAAAAAATACTTATATTTCTTTGTTTACATGAGTTGCATTTAAGAATAAAAATGCATTGCGAGCCAGAGAATTCTGTTGGCGGGCCGGATTTAGCAAATACATTAGAGTGATAAATAAACATATGTTTAAACGTTTATAAACTAGCTTAATTTTAAAGTTCAAGATGTATTTTTGCATTTTTATAATAACATATTTCAAAAACTAGGTTAGTTCTTTTCATCAACTATTGAAACAATTAAACCTTCGGCTGAAAAAAAGAGTTTTAATATTTATTTCAAGTAGTAATTTACATTTTTTAACATAACTTTTCTAGTGAAATAAACAATTTTTTTTATTACCTAAAAATGACAACTTACAAACACATCATAGATATACCAGATTGACAAAACGTTAGTGAAAATTTTTAAAAATAATATTTTAATTAAAACAATTAAGTATTTTTTATAGAAATTAAACTCACACTTGAGTCATTTATTCTCCAGTTTGATGAGCCGTTCAAGTAAATGGTTCTTTTAATAACATCGTTTTGAGATTTCTTGCTTTTTCTAATACAAATTTTAAAATTTCTATTGAATTAATAAAGTATTTTGATTTAAATTACGTTAACAATTTTCCTAACCACATCGTTTTGAGCCATTAAAAAAACTGCTTAATTATATTGTTTTTTACATAAGCTAAGTATAATTATTCTTTTGTATCTGATTGACTGATGTTACAATATATTATGTTATAAGTTTTTAAAACTAACCTTAAAAACACTTTTTGATTTGATACTTAAATGTTATTAAAAACTACTATTTAAGTTGTTATCTATTTAAGTATGCACACTTATTCAATTACGTATTTAAAAACAAAACTTACAATGTAATCTGAATACTAGCTTCGTCTTTTTCAAATTTGATATAGTCTTTTATGCTCTTGGCTCTGGACAGGTAACCTGTGAAAATTATTTCAAAGAATATTGATAGCAATAAATGATTAAAATAATTATTACCTGTTAAAAATAGCTTAAAACTCTCATAACTATTTCAAAAATTAAACAGTTTTGTTTTTTTAAATTTAAGTCAAGAAAAAAAACTTAATTTCAAACGAAATTAAGGCTTTAGTTTAAATTATCCAAATTTTAATTTTATTTTTTTAACTTTATAAAATATATTTGTTTACTTCAAAACATTCTACTAACCACAAACGAAAAACAATGTCTTAAGCACGTTCGATCCAAAAATAAAACCAGTTACGAGTTTTGGTTTTGACTGTAAACAACTTATATGCGTAACGCCGGAAAAAACCAAACGACATATTATTATTTAAGCAATTTTCTGCTTTACTTTGCTTTATAATGATATCTAAGGCATGAAATTTAAATAAAATGCAGCAACATTGGCCTGAACTTATTTAATCTCTCATGGTATTTAATTGTTCTTTGTTTAAGCTCAATAATAATTTTTGACTAAGCTCTTATTTGGATAAAAATTTCTACTAAACTTATCAAAAATATTTAAACTTAAGCAACTACAATGTTTTTCCTGTGGCTTTAGTTTTTTAACTTTAAAAATGATCAGATATTTGTTGATAAAATAGAGAGATAAACATATATGCATATTCATATAGCTCTTCATATGTGCATGAAAATCACAACATATAAAAGTGTTTTTGGTTGAACTTAAGTTTTCAACAATGTTTTTCATTTGTATATAAAACACTACTATATTTAGTAAAAATAAACTGTATTTATATAAAATTAACGTTGTTATTTACAAGAGAAACTGAAAGCTTTTTAAACTTTTGTAACTTTTTATAAGAACAAAAACATTTTTTTATGTTTTAAATAATTAACAAATTCCATATAAAACTGTTAACCACTTACTTAAAATATTTTTTTCGAAAAATGTTGCGTATTGTATAAAAACAACATTAAAATCTTAAGAAAAATACAAAAAAAAAAGAGAAGATCAAAAGAGTGAAATGAACTTATTTAAAATTCAAATGTCAACATATAAATGTTTAAACTTTATGTGTGTTGATATAAAAAACGTGCTTTTTACAATGTATCTTAACATTTAAATAAAAGTGTAAGCGCTGTTATAGTTTAGTTAAAGATAAGTTGTAAAGAAAAACTTTTGTAAAAACATTTTTTGTACTATGATCAATAAATTTTGAAATGAAACAAACATGGTACTAGTTAAAAAGTAAAACAAAACTTAAACGAAAATAAAATATTAGATAAAAATGAACAAAAAAATTTTTCATTATATTTATCTGAAAAGTTTTGCATAAGTTAAGTTAATGATACATGTAAAATAATTTAAAAACAAATTCACAACACCAAATAGTTCAAGTTCAAATCAATCAAAATTGCTATAAGTAGAAAATAAACTAAATCGCATGGTAAAACATACCTAGACATAAAATGTGTTTAATTAGTCAAAAGAATAAAAAACAAATACAAAAAAATTGTATCTATTATTCTTAATACGTTGCTTGTTATTAACGCTCAAAATTCGGCCTGAAAAATAAACTAGGCCTGATGAGACCGCTTTGGTTTTCAAAAGACCTCAAAATTTAAACGATTTTCTTAGATATGAGTCCTAGTGAGTGAGCCCCTAGTTCCTATAGTTTTAGGTTTTTAGTTTGCCCTAATGTAAGTCATTCTTAAACTTAGTAATTATAAGGTCAAACAAAAAGCCTTAAACTATGACAAGTTTGAGAAGATCTGTATCAAACAACTTAAGCTAGTTTTACCACCTTTAAACACTAGACTGTGCAAAAATGCACAGCAATATTAAAATAATAGTAAATGTAAACTAGCATTAATTCTTTGTTCTATGATGTATATGCTATATGCATAAAACCTGAAAAATATGTAAGCTAGATTTTGTTTTATTAAACACATATGCATGGTTGCCACTCATCAAGCTAAGAAAATTTTCCTGACTTTTCCTGACTTTTTCCTGACTTTTTACCAAAATTTTCCTGACTTTTCAAAATCAAGCTCTTAAATTAAACTTATTCTAAAATACATAATCTAACACTTTAAACTATATAAAGCTTCCAATCTAACTTTAATACAAGTTATAAACAATAGTTTTTTGCTGAATTCTATCATCAAACTTTCAGTACATCACTTCAACCATCTGTGATGTTTGTAATAAACAGCCCTATCAGCAAAATACTTGTACTATTACCTTATAAACAAAGCTTGTCTGAAAAAAGAAACATTTTTTAGCAAATTCTAGCATAAATGTATCTAGATAAACAAACGACATATAAGGAACATTTTGCAGTTTATTAACGGATATTTTACTAATTTATACCAGCTGAAGGCATTGGAAATAAGATTAAATATTTTTGTAAATTTCTAGGAAAATTTTGAAATTTTTTTCTGACTTTAAAGGACCTTTAATTAACTTTTATCACTTGAAGGCTTTGGATAACAAGGAATTTTTTAAATTTAAACTGACAAAATCTGACTTTTTTTTTTAATCAAATTTCCTGACTTTTCCTGACTTTTTTTCAAAACCCCCCATTTTTTCCTGACTTTTCCTGACTTTTGTAATTTTTTCAAATTTTTCCTGACTTTTCCTGATTTCCTGACTTTTCCTGACCGAGTGACAACCCTGCATATGTTGCTCTGTTTCGTCTATAAGGTGTATAAGACTCTAAACAAACTAAAACAATGTAATATATTATACGACTAGATATGTACTAAAATACTTACTAGTTTTTCCTGCCAGCCCAAGGCAAATAGCACACACTATTGAACTTTTTCCGGAGCCGTTTGGACCGATGACCACATTCAAGCGGGGATGCATTTTAAATTCTATGTCATCATATGTTCTGTAATAAATAACAAACAAAATTTAAATCACAAAAACAAAATAATTTAAGTTAAATGCATTTTTAAATATACTTTATCAAATATTCTGTAGTAGAAATAAATTAGATATTTCATAAAATTAAAAATTACGTCCATATTGAATTATACTTAATAACAGGTTCTGTATATGTGAATAAATTATTAACTACAGCATAACTCAATTTAAACTAAATTTTATTATAACTTCAATGAATACTGTATATTAAGGTTAATTAATATATACTGTATATTACAAAAAATTATTTAGGTTTATTTTTTAAATAATATCAAACAAAACTAACAAAAAGTAGTTCAGCTTTATTTTATTAATACTTTTATTTAAATAAAACTTACAAAAAATTGATCTTATTTATTTTTCTATATGATATCAATTAAAACTTACAAAAAGTTGTTTAGATTTATTTTATTTTTTTATAATATTCAAATTGAAACTTATAAAAAGTTGTTTAGCTTTATTTTATATATACTTTTTATTTAAAACTAACAAAAAGTTGTTCATCATAATTTTATTTATATATTTTATTTGAAACTCACAAAAAGTTGTTCAGCTTTATTTTATTTATATTTTTGATTTAAATAAAACTCACAAACAGTTGTTCAGCTTTATTTTATTTATATTTTTTTATTGAAATAAAACTCAGAAAAAGTTGTTTAGCCTAATTTTATTTATTTTATTTTATTCAAATTGAAACTTACAAAAAGTTGTTTAGCTTTAATTCATTTCATTTAATATCAAATAAAACTTACAAAAAACTAATCAGCTTTTTTTTATATATACTTTTTATTTAAAGCTAACAAATAGTTGCTCATCATAATTTTATTTATATATTATATTTAAAACTTACAAAAAGTTGTTCAGCTTTATTTTTATATACTATTTATTTAATTAAAACTTACAAAAAGTTGTTTAGCTTTATTTTATTTATATTTTTTTTATATAAAACTTACAAAAAGTTGTTCAGCTTTATTTTATTTATTTATATTATTTTTTTATTAAACTTACAAAAAGTTGCTCAGCTTTATGCTCACGATGGAGCCAACTTTGAACTCCGGTGGCGCCATTCAAAAATTAATTAGCTAAATTCCTGAAAAACATAAAATTTATCTATTTAAACTTTAGATCTTTATATTCTTCAACGTAATACACAAATTCATTCAAAAATTAATTAGCTAAATTCCTGAAAAACATAAAATTTATCTATTTAAACTTAGTATCTTTATACTCTTCAACGTAATACACAAACTCATTCAAAAATAAACAGCTAAATTCCTGATTAACAAAAAAGTAATTTAAAAACTTGTTATGACATTAATGTTAGTAAAACCAAATAGATTAAAAAATAATTAGCTAAATAGCTGTTTAACATATATTTAATTTGCTAATTCAAATTATTATCATGTTTAAAAAATAAAAACATGATGTAAAAGTTATTTCAATTATTTATTATATTTTATTTAAAACTCATCTTCAGCATTTTGAATTGTTATTATATTAAACAGGGTTGCTACACACTCAGACTTTTTCAGGCCAGAGCAATTTTTTATCTTTTTAATTAGGTCAGTTTTTTTAAAGATTTGGAATGATAATTTAATTAAAGACATTGTAATTTTATAACACATTTTGTTCAAGAAATTTACATTTATTGATGCAGAAAGATAACATATTTTAAATATTTAAAAACTAAGGATGAATTAGGACAGTTTTAGGTCACTAAAGACGGTTTTTTTATTCAAAGAGTGGCAACCTTGTTAAAAACTCGTTATTTTTGAACTTGGTAATTTAAATATTTAGGAAGGAGTTTTTTTTTAATATTTATTCCAGGTTTAATGGCCACCCTATACAACTATGTAGTAGTATAAAATAGTTATTTATTTTCTAACCCTTAGAGGCATAGAGGAGCCAACCTTGATTTTTACAATTTGATCTTATTTTATATAGTTTTATCTGAGGTATCAGACATTTTTAACCACTTGAAAAATTTAAAATAATTTTTGAGATATGAGCAATCAAAGTCAGTGACCTCAATAGGTTCATAATGGAAGACACAAACCAAAAACACAATAAAAGAGATTATTTTACTAAAAATCTATTTTCTCCTTCATTTTTTCAGCAATCTTATTCAAATCAGAAAGTCCATTGCATAAAATGTGAACTAATTTACTAATTGAATTTATGATTAAATTTGAAATAAAAAAAATAATTTAATTACATATTGTAATTAATCAAACTTCCAGGTTTTTTATTGTCTAAAACAGACTGACCAATCTACCATAAATAAATAATGATCAAGCTGTAAAGTATTTATGAAAAAATAAACCTAAAAATGCTGATTCATGCTTGATATTTAGTTTATTTTGAAAATAAATAATATTTTATCTAGGAAGTATTTTCCTAATTACAAATATATTTTACATTGTGGCCATAACATTTTTTATTATTTAATAGTTACTTTTTTATAAATTTTTTACCAAATTGTTAGTTGCATTTTCCTGTTTTATTAAAACAAATGTAACTTTTCAGGATTGCAAAAACTTTTTATAAATTTCTTGCAGGTATTTTGAATTTCTTCTAGGTTTTTAAAAATACACGTTTTTTGGTCCACATTTAGCACAAAATTGAAATTAAGTAAAAAAATATTTTTATTGGTGTAGAAGTTTGAAAAAAATACTGTATAAGTGTCTTTAAATAAAAATAAAATTAATGACACAAAAGTTTTTTATCTATATGAAAGATTATTTGTATCTAATTGAAATTTTGTTACCTTTCATGTTAAAATTGATTATAGTTCCAGGTTTTTAGTGATTTTTGTTCAAAATTCCAGGTTTTTTCAAAATTTCTGAAATTCCAGGTTTTTCAAGTTTATTTTGCCTAAGTTGTCAAATTCCAGGTTTTTCCAGGTATTTTGTTAACCCTCATTTTCAGATATAAGGGACCAAAATTGAAAACAACTATAAAATAAAGACAAATATAAACTGCTAAAATGACTAATTACAAAAAATATGTTTTACACCTATATGCAATAGCTTTTACTAGCTTACAAAGTTTAGTTTTTGTTATTAAATTAACAAACCTACTTAAGTGTATGTTTATTTAAATGTGATCTACATATTCAACTATCCAGTCTTTTTCACTAACATCCTGATCTGACCAGATCATAATTTTTTAGAATGAATCTGGATCAAGCCGGATCCTAACTTAAAAATAAATTCAAATGTGGTTTAAGCTTGATTTTAAATTTGTGAACTCAGTAGATCACTAACTGTTTATTATTTCAGTTAAAAAGATAATTTGTTATAACTTAAGGGCATAGGAGGGAGGTAAAAAACTTTTTTTTTGAAATTTGATCTAATTCTATATTAAGCTACAAGATGTTTTTTACAGATTTGAAAAATTCAAAATAAATTTGAGACATAGTGGTTAAAAGTTGGAGGCAACAACAGGATCCTTATGGGAGGCGCAAACTAAAACTGCAAATAACTAGAAATCACTAAAAATATATCTTCTTCTACGTTATTTGAGATAACTACCTCAAATTTTTGGGAATTATTCCTTGCAATATTTAGAAAATTCTGTTGGAATAAAATTTCAAAAAATTATAAAATCAAAATTTTATAACAAAAAAACAAAAAAAAATTTTTTTTTTCAATTTTATATAAAATTTTTATCTTTTAATTTATTTAAAATTATTTTTGACAAAATTTTTTAATATATCTAAGAAAATTTCCTGAAATTTTGAGGTAGCTATCTCATAAAACGTAGAAGATATATTTTTAGTGAAATAGTCTATTTTTGCTGTTTAAGTTTGCGCCTCCCATAAGGAACCTATTTGTTCCCTCCAACTTTGACCAGCTATATCCAAAGAATTATTTTGAATTTTTTTAATCTGTAAAAAGTACTTTTTACCTTAGTAAAAACTACTATTATATGTTTTGGTTTTAAGAAAACAAATAGAGAGATCTCAACTGCTGGAGGAGAAGTAATATATTTATTCTTTCAAAAATTTATTTTGCAAACTAAGTTTCGGTCAAAGACCTCGTCAGTGCTTAAATAAATCTTATTCAAATAGAATTATGTAGTAAAAACTACATAAATTAAGATTAAATTAAAAAGAAAAGGTGTTGACCCCCCTATGCCCTTTAACCAAAAAAAAAATTAGAACTAAAAGGTTAACACTAACAACTATAGTCATTGATTTGAATGGAGAAATACCTTACAGTTATTGAGCTACATAACTATAATCTTGTAAACATTATTTTAGCTAAAATAAAAATTCTGCAGTTTTTAGAAATTTTCTAATATTTTTTTCTCACAAATTTATCATGTAATAAGTTCAAGTTAAAATAAAACGGTATTTTTGTGGTAAAAGTGTCAGTCTTAAACTCTATTTTTTGAACAATAAACATTTTGTGGGCAAAAGCAAGTGTGTAACATCATATGCAACTTTAGCTGTCCCATTAGTATGTTACTTATAATTAGAGGGTGGCTACTGTTTTTTATAAAATTTCTACAAGAGGTTGTGTTTTATTTTCGGTTTGAAATCTAGTTTAAATTAAAAAAATGGGTTTAAAAGTGTGAAAGCATTGAAAAGATACTGTAAATATACTTTAAATGTGGTTATTATGGGCATAGGGGGGAGGGTAAAACACTTTTTTCACAATTCTATCTTAATTTATATAGTTTTTACTAAGCTACAAGATGCTTTTTACACATTAAAAAATATTAAAAATAGTTTTTGAGATATAGCCGGTCAAAGTCAAAGGCAACAACAGGTTTCTTATGGGAGGCACAAACTAAAACCACAAATAACTAGAAATCACTAAAAAACTATCTTCTACGTTTTTTTACATAACTACCTCAAACTTTCAGGAAATGTTCTTTGCAATATTTAGAAAGTTCTGTCAAAAAATTTTTTTTTTAAACTTAAAAAAAAAACCTGTTTTTTTTATACAAAATTTTATTTTTTAATATTTTTTTAAATTCATTTCAAAAGAATTTCCTAAATATATCAAGGAACACTTCCTAAAATTTTAAGGTATTTATCTCAAAAAATGTAGGAGAAGATAGATTTTTAGTGAAATAGTATGATTTTGCTGTTTTAGTTTGCGCCTCCTATAAGGAACCTATTGTAGCCAATATAAAAAACAAAACTATCTTTAAATCTGTTAAAAAATCATTTAAGAATCATCCTTTTTTAACCCCATTATTTTCAAACCATCAAAGTCAAAGTCTTTCACAGGCACCACGCCATAGTTGATTAATTAGCAATGAAACAAAGAAAAGTGTGAACGCTCACAGCTATGGTCAATAGGTTGGTGTGTAAAAAGAATTTTTGGTCATCAAGCCTCACAGCATACATTTTATAACATTTTTTGCGCAACTAAATATGTTAAACATCTAAATTAGCTCGTTAAAAAAATATTGACTTTGAGAGGAGATATTTTAAACCTTACTTTCTATTTTTATGGCATTTTGAGACAAACTGGTAAGTTATGGCTGGCAAGCAGATTTTTTTTGCAATTGAAACTTTCTCATTTTTTAATGTTTAAAAATAATAAAAACCCCACACCACTAACTTAAAACTTTAATTGAGACACTTCAATTTAAACTAAATGAAATCAACAAAACTATTCAACTTATTATTTTAAAGTAACAATTTTTTAAGACAACCTACTGAAGAGTTGTAAAAATAAAATATGCATATGCCTCTACAAAATTACCAATAACTTAAACATTGTTTTTTAAATCAAAAACACCATAACCAATTAATTTTAATTGACCTAAGCAATTAACAACATTTTATTAATAGTTAGTTATTTTATTAATGCTCAGTTATATTTGAATGTTGTGTATCATTTATGAATTTACAATTGGTGTAGCATAGATTTAAAGTAGTTGCGTTTTAGGGAAATTTTAAAACCAAGGATCAGGACTTCCAGAGAGCTAATGTTGCTATACCAACTGTACATTAAATAAAGCTAATTAAACGTTTGTTTGTTTTATAATAAAATATCAAGGTCACGTAAATTTTATATGGTAGTTAATAAGTGGCAAGCCAAGGTTCAGGGTTGTCAGAATTTTAGAATTACCAAGGGTGGATATATTAAAAAGATTTTGTTTGGTTTTACTTTAAATTATATGCTCCTTTACTTAAACTATGTTTACAGTATAAAACTACTAGTTACTTTATGTTATGTTAATTTTGATTTATTGTAAAAAACTGAAATTTCTGATGATTGTTATAGAAAACTATTTTATTAGATGGTTAAAGATGTCAGAGTACAAACTAAACAAGATATTCCTATGTTATTAAAACGAATATTTTAGTTTTAATTTTTAGTCAAATTTTTAGTCAAGCAAACATTTTTATTAAACTACTTTTTTGTATATACCTTAATACTTAATTATAACACATGTATTAAACGTTAACTTGTTTCAAGCTAGTCTTTTGTAAGCTATAAACATTCGTTCATATATGCTTTTTATTTACCACTATTATTCTTATTACTTAAGTATTACATTGTTTTAGTATAAAGATGCTACACTTGATTTTTATACACACTAAAATTGAAGAAGTTTAAAAAGATATCTTATTTATTTCTGAATTCGTTGTAAAACTTATATTATCGAAAGTTCCAATTAAAATATTAAAATCATTACATAAACCGCAAAACGTGAGGCACTTAACGTTATGCGACATTGTACTTGCGTGAATTAAACCTTAAATCATGCAAAGTTATTTAAGCGTTTATTATTTTAACTTTGAATGTAAATATACGAAGTTTTTTAAGAATTACTTTTATAAAAGAATTGCAATTGTTCAAAAAAACTGAAACTAGGTTGATTATCGCTTAGTAAGAAACATCAAGATACCATAATTTACTTTTTTGAAATTAAAATGAGCTTAAAATAGATGTTTTAAGTGCTTTACCGCCGTTTAGTTTAATCGATTTACTGCTTTTAATTGTTTGCGACGGTTTTAATAGTTAAAGTAGGGCTATTATTTGGTAAACGACGAACATTTGTTGGTGGTCCGTTAGAATATTTGCTACTTTGTCTTGCTTTTAGTTATATAAATACAAGCAGAAATATATAAATTTTGATCGCCTCAACTCAATGTAGCGATGTTTGATGGTAAATTGACTGCAAAAAAAAAGTTAACAATTGAACTAACAGACTGATTGTTCGTTTTTACAATAAATTTGCGACGAATTCCGAACTTTTGTTTACATTGTGTAAGATTTAAGTACAAAGTTCGTATTTTGTTGTTAGTTTTAAATTTTCTTTCTTTTCGGTCGACAATTTTTTTGTATAAAAACACTAAAGTTTTCGCTTTATTTTCGTCATTTTGTACTAAACTGCTTTGGTTTGAGTAGCGGACGCATATAAATAAAAAATGAATGGGTTATTGTGATATTTATAATATATTGTAGCTGTATTTGCCAAAATGAATAGTGTTTGTTGATACATCCTTTTCTTTTGTTCTGAATGGTATAGACTTTAAATGTTACCTCAGTTACACTTGTCTAACATTTTATAAAGGGGTGTAATGTTTTTAGCTGGTTTTGGAAGGTGCTTTTTATTGTAATTTTCAAGGACTAAAGAACATTCAACATCATTTCTTAATTTAGTTAAGGAAAAATTTGTAACTCAATCGACTTTAGATTTGTATTTTCTTTTGAAAGGCTCATTAGCTTTGAAATATATTATTTGATTAGCATTTACTAAAATTGAGGAGGATAAATCATTAGCTTTATGTAGTTTTGCACTTTCATTAGTTGTTTTGTTTGTTACTTTAGATATTTTTGAGTGAACTTTTAGTTTTTTTGAATCTAAAATATCCTGCCTAATAACTTTCTTTTCAATGTTTTTTTTTAGTTTAACAATATTTTAAGACAAAACGAGTTTTTTTTATATTTGGATTCAATAAAACATTGTTCATTATATCTTTTAGGTTACTACCTACTTTTTTCAAACTTAAATTAGGAGAATTTTTAGTTTCAATATCGTTGTTATTGCTCGACTGTCTACATGTACTAAGAGGTTTTTGAACTATTTTATCTGTCGTAATTGGCTGTATAATACTCAATTTTGAATTGGCTACGTTTAATTTGTTATTTTCGCTTGTTATGTTTTGACTTTGTTTATTGTTTATGTCCGCTAACCTTTTTAAAAATAGTATACTTTTTAAAACTTGATTAACTTTATGTCATATAACGTCCTCTTTTATAATATTTTGTTAACTTTTTAAGTTTATAATCTTAATTCAACTTAAAATATCGGATAATTGTAACCTCTCAGGTTTCATATCTACTGAGTTATATAATCTACTTAATTTTATGTCTAAGAGTTGTGACAAATTTTTAAAGTTATTTTTATCGTAATTTGATAGCGCTTCACCTAGTTCGGCAATTTTCGACAATTTACCTGATTTTACTGATTGTTTCACGTGGTTGAAAGGATTTTGATGCTACAAGGATGACGTAACTTAATACTTACGGTATTTTTTATTTTGGTTTTAAACAACTGCATGTTTTGATATAAAATATAACTACATTTGTCACTGTATAATTTTTAATAAAAATATTGTTTATAATGAATGTTTTTTTCATATTATTAGGGATTGCATTTATAAATAACACCATAACATTTGATGTTATAAAACAAGCAATTCTGCTAAAGAAATATTGACCTTTTTAAAGTTTTTATATCCCTGTCAAAGATTATTGGGTTTTAAAATATTGAAATAAGGCATCAAAAATATTTCTTGAGTTTGAACATCCCGTTGAGCTTCCTCGAGAGAAAAGTGACTGCATATAAAAATTAATTTGTTATTTAAAGTAACTAACCTTTTTATAAATAATGTGACGATCGCTCGGCTCTTCGGTACTTTCCTTAGACGGAGCCGGTGGTCGAGACTTCTCTGCTTCGCTAATAACGGGGTCAGGCGCGTTAGCTGACCCAGAGCGAGTGGTCATTTTGACCAACTTTTTTACAACTTGCTTTGAATTCATGTCGCGCTACTTATTGATTAATATACCGCGAATGAATGGTCAAGTAGTATAAAACTAAAACAACAAAAATGTATAAACACAATTATTTATTAAAAGAACTCACAACGTAAAATATAAAACATAATTAATACTTTATAATCGTAAGTAAATGAACACAAGTATAATATAAAGACTAAAAACTAGCAAAAGTAAACAATGACTTTTATTCTGAATCGTCTATGCGATAAAAAGCGCATGCGATAAAAAGCGACGTAATCGTTCATGCGTAGTATATATAGTGCTTTAACAACCCCTTTTTCCCAATTCTCTCAATTTATAACAGAGCATGTCTGTTAGACTGCTACACTCCGTCTAGCCCGAAGAAGAAATGACTGTGGAGGCTTAGGGATTTTAATAACGCATTTTCCGAGCGCTCCCCTTCCCCAACTCCAGTCATTTTTTTTGAATTAAATGAGAGTATGGAAATTTTAAGGATGTCATTATCACTTACACCATGAAATTCGATTACGTGCAATACTAAACAAGTTTAATACACAAAGCATAAAACTTAAAATAACGTTGATGTAGTGTTTACTTGTAATGTAAGCTAAAAAAAAAAATATGTACAAAAAATTTTAAGCGACAAAACATAAAAGTTAAAATACAAAGGAGTCAAATTGGCTCAATTTATCCTTCTATTAGGAAACATACCAATAATTTGTTGATATTGTAAAGTATGCAAAAATACTCAAAAAAATGACGATGTAAATTAAAAGTAGTAATTAGCAATATTACACTAATACTTAAAAAACAAAAAAAAAAAGTTTTCACTCTTTTGTTTTATAATTTTATTTTGTTGTAAAAGTTTTATAACTTTGTTTTACATATACCATAAAAATAAAGAAACAATAAATTGAATTTAAAAAAAATAAAATATATAATAAAACATACAAGCTTTAAAATTTTAGTTTAAAAATTTTAAAGTATACACAATCCTAGAATCATGTTACTCAATCCCTAAAAAAGTTTACAGTTTGTTGATTTTTAGCAACTTGAAGCATTTCTATAGTTCTGTAGCCATGTTTTCTTTTCTCCACTCCTCGTTGAGATAAAATTGGTGGTTCCCGCAGTGAATATCACAGTTGTAATAAAACAACTCGATGCTAAAACGGTTAAGCATTTCCACTGAGTGGCTGTGACTGTTAGCGAAGTCTCTTCCAAATCGTGATATTCGTGAAACAATGGCGTGTCAGCGATTGCCAATGCTTCATCTTTTTTCACGAATTTTGTACAGTAACATGTGAATCTCCATTTGCAACCAAGTAGGACTCATTGTGACAAATAAGGTCTCCTAAAGATTCTTTATGGCGTCAATACTTCCATCCATTGTGATTGCTTATTTAAAAAAACATATGTAATATAAAATACAATGTTAAATATAGCGTAAACATTAAAATAGTTTAATAAAATCGTCTAGTTTATTAACTAAACATAGTATTTATAATGACATTTACTATTTTTATCGTTTAACGTAAAAAATGAAGTAAGCACTGGTGTCAAACAATAAATGAAAGAATTCTTCAACCGGCCGATACAATTTAAAACAAAATATTAAATCGCAGTTTTTTTTTGTTTTTTGAAAAAACTTAGTTTTACCTTACTTTTATAGTTATCTAAATATCACAACAATAATCAGCTTTCAATTTACTTAACGAGGTATAATATTTATTTAACAATTGCAACAATCATTGCTACACGTCGTAAAAACCAATCCGCTGAAGCATTCTCACAATATTACAATTATACAAGAAAATACGATATTTACGGACAAAAAAGGTTAACGATTTACAACTCATTTCCTTTACTTTGAACTGAAACAGAAAACAACTCTGACTGATTGTCTAATAAGCTTAAAAATTAAGAAAGTAATTTATTACTCAAGAGAATAAAGAGTTCAATCATTGTGTTTTGCTAGAAACACTGCTCTTAATTAATTCAAACAGAATTCTCATCGATCGCAGTTCAGAATTATTGTTGCATAAAGTTCACAACAACAATGTAAGATAAATTAACTTTTCGACTGAACTTATTAAGTTTCAAATAGATTTTCATTACTTATTTCATAGTGAGTTTACATTTTAATATGTTTCCTTTAATTAGAAGTAAAACAACAATTAAGAAATAAATTGTCAAAAAAACATATCAGTATATATAAAATGTGGGAGTTAAAATCAAAGCAATCGTTCTGCATTAATTTTAAAACAAGTACAGGAAATAAGTTGTTTTGAAACGATAAATTAACAACAACTCCTATTTATTTAAAAATATATCAAAAGTAAATATTTAATATTTAAAGAAATAAAATTTTAACATATACTTGTTTACTTACGTAATAGACTTGTCATATACTCCTTAAACATGACTTGTTTAACATTTTTTATTCTATGTTATTAGTATGAATTTCAAATAATATCAAAATTTGCTAATTCAAGGTAAAGAATAATTCTTAGTTACTACGCATGAAAATTGTAACAGTTTCAAACCTATTTAAGGCTTAATTCTATGTTCAAAAGTGTATAACAAATAAAAAAATAATTTAATACGTTTAAACGAAAAGAAGAATAAAAAATACTAATGTTTAAGAAAAATAGAAAAAAATTAACACCAACAATAAACAACACTGACATTAATTGAAATTAATTTCTAGAAAATTAAAACTTTACAAGTATTTTTAACAAAAATGCACTACTTTTTAAAGATTGTAGATCGAAATACAAACAAGGAAAATAACAAACATGTATTCAATATTTTTTTAAAACTTGACCCTTCATTCAAGAAAAAATGTGTTAATTTGCTAAAAGATTAAACTTGTTAGTAACGCTTCTTTTATTAAGTAAGACATCAACACGTGTTTGATAAATCGCAAGTTTTAAATACACGACCTTTTAACGTGAGCTTCTTTTCGCTGCGCATAGCTAAACATAAACTAAACTATTTTTATTGCTCAACGCTAAAACTCAAGTGCCGCGGATAATAATTTAATTGCTTTGTAGAATTAGTCACCGCTCGGTTCGTCAACGTAATTAATCGTGAACTTGTATTTTACGCAAACTTATAAGGTTGGCTTATTTTATTCACTTGCTCATTGTAAATAATGTTTCTCTGCTGATATCGCTTAAGATGACGTATATTTTTAAACGTTTTACTTGTGCACGAATTATTGTTTACAAGTAATGAACTTGAAGTGTAATTACTATTAGAAGGGCTGATATAATCTGTATTGACATTAAGTTTAGAACGTTGATACGGTTCTCCAAAGCGTTGATTTTCTAGCTCGTTATTGACTATATGTGTTTCTGCACTTGTCATATTAACGGATTTTACAGTCATAATAATAGCATTGTGTCTAAACTGATTTAATTATAAATAATACTAAACTATAGTTTGAGTATACTGTGTTTTTGTTTAAAAATGGTTATAAGTAATTTTGAAACTAATTTATATAATTATACATTGAAAACATTTTTAATAGAAGGTGTTAATTTCATTTTTCAATACACTGCAATACGTTCAAAGTTATATTTGTCATCTTAACGTATCACTTCAAAACTAGCCGGTTTTAGCTGTACAAACTACGGTAGCAATAATCCCAAAATTTAATAAAATGCTTTCTTTTAATGTATTTTACTTGTTATGACCAATATGTAGTTTTAAACTCATTTTAACGTCAAAAGATAGTTAATGTTTTTTAAATTGGTGTTTATTTAAAACAGTTTACATATTATTATTAATATTATTTTATTTATAAATCTGTAAACACTTTTTGTTGAAATTTAGTTGAAACATTTGAAAAAAAAATGTTTTAAAGTTTTGACTTTCTTTTAAAGTAACAGAACTAAAAAAAAATTTGAAACCTTTTGTAGTTCTTTAAATTGATTTAAAGTTATAATAAAACAGGTCAAAATACAAGCAGAAAATATTGTTTTTACGTTTTTAAGTAACAAAAAACTCGCTTGTGCATAATGTAGCAAATTAAATACTTTAGAAAATTTACTTTAAGAAAACTAACTTATGTTCAACGGTAACAAAACAGGAATAGACGGATTTAAAGCACTAGCTATTTATTTTTTTTATGAATTTTTTTTTTAGGTTTTATAAAATAAATAAAATCCTTAAATGTGTTTTAAAGATTTTTATAATTTTAAAACATGTGTACAATCATTTTACTTAAAACTTTTAAAATTATTATGCTTGCTGTTTTAGTTTTGCAACATCAACGCTTAAAGCTAGAGTTTAAAACTTGTTAGCACGATTTATTAAATGGTATAAAGTAAAAACATCCTGAGAATAGCTATTTACATGATATAATTTATGTAACAATAATCTCTGATTTAAACAGATGATTTGGTACATTAAAAACTGTTGTTTTTGTCATTTACAACTAGCAGTAAAGTATTAGCTCATATTCATGTTATCAAGCTAACAAAATTATTAGTAATTTTTTTTACATTTTGTTATTCAAAAAGAATACAAATTTAAAGAATTATTTTGTTTTACAAATTTCAAATTTTAAATTTAATCTAGATTTAGTACTATTGGTTTTTTTTTAAGAAATTCTTCTCAAGTTCTTTGTAAAGCTTTACAATATCTTGATTATTGACGTCATTAAATTTTTAAACAAACTCTAGTTATTGAATGAACTGACGCTTACATATTACAGTTTTGTTTTTAGGTATGACAGTTTTCATTTGATTGTGAATCGGTTTTGTATAATACAAAGCATTTTATAACTTATCACCCAGATCAATAAATAATTCTACAAAAATAGTATCATTTAAGTTATCGAAGAACAAAAAATAATATCCAGAATGAAACTAAATTATTTTTGGGCAAAATATAATTTTTGATTTTTATTTAAAAGAGTCAAAATCATAACTTTTCAAACAGTGCAAAAAAAAAATTTTGATATAAGGATATTCTATAATTAAACCACTTCTGCTTAGTTTAAGTTAATCGATTAAAAATACTGTGAAGCTTTAAAATATATATCTTTTAAACTAATTTGTAATTTTAAACAAAAGAGACTTGTTAGGTTGGTAGCCAATAATTCAAAAATAAAATAATTCTTATTAAGAATTATAAATTAATATAATCAGGCAATATAAAAGATAACTAGATAATAAAATAGTTTTTTTGAACTATCATGACGTTAAAAAAAGTTTTATAGTATATTATACAGTTGTTATTTTTAGGAGTGTTATTTTTTATTTAGTAGTTTTTATTAACATCTACTAAGTATGACCTTATTTATAACAATTTAAATTATGAAATGTTTTGGTTTAATTAATAGATATATTAAGGTTGTTAGCTATAAAACCAATAGGCATTAAATTTAAAAAACTTTTTTTTCTATAATATTTTACTTTGTCTATGCTAAAACTTTTGAAGTCAAATAAAAAATTTACTTTAAAACTTCTCATATGAATCTACTGTAACATAATTTTAATTTTACTAAATTTAGGCACTATCAATAAAACTTTGTTATCTCTTACTACAATCCAATAGTTTGCTTTTTATTTATTTTTTTACTAAAATTCAAAAGTATGTTGTGATAAAGTTTTATATACTTTTTAGTTATACTAAAATATTTTCAAACAACTTAAAAGTACAATTCCTCTGATATTTTATAAAAATAAGTTATACTTTTTAGCCGGTTTAGGCTGTATATATTATAGCGGTTTAAAAGAAACAACTTCGTAAGAAGGATATTAATAATTGTAAATTTTTTTGTGAACAACCGTTGTCTGAACTTATAAAATACGTCAACAAAAATATGATTCATTAATATACATAAATAAACTAAATAATTAAATTTGATATTTTGTAATCAAAAAATTTATATTATTATTTCTAGTTTTTTGAGGTCTTACTTATTAAATTTATAACTAAGTAATATATATAAAACAAGGTTTAATCTAACGAGCAAAACTTTATCGTTTATAGTTAAAATCAAACTTGATTAGTTTTCACATTATTTTATAACTAAGGTTTCAAAATGAAAAAAATAAATATAGTTTGTAATAAAAGTCTATGCTATGAAAAAACTTAAAAATAAAAAGTAATAAAATAAGTTTATTTGAAGCAACTACAATACCTTTAAGTCATAATTACCTATCTCGCTAGTTTTTAAAAGCAAGGTTTCGTTTTAGTCAGTTTTAGTTTTTGAAATTGGTAGGAAACGACTAGGTTGTTAAATTTCAAATAAAAATGAATATATATAAAGAAGAATTTATAGACAATTTTCCTAAAATTGTTAACTACGTAAATTTTTGATACTTTAAATTTAATTAAACTAAATATTTAAATCTCTTCAATTAATTTTAAATTATTATTGTTTTTTCATTTAAATCTCAGTAATTACATTTGTACACAGTTATATAAAAAAAAAACTTTAAACATGTGTAAAGGTTTTATCTAAAAAAATTTAATTTTTAAGTTGTTCTGTAATTTTTATTTGTTTTATTAAAAGATTTTAAAACTGTGTGAAAAAGTATTGTATTTCATTTAAAACTGTTAAAAACAAAGACAAAGGCTGCAGGTTATTATACTTTATTGTTAACTGTGAACCACTTTACGAAAGTTTTTTTCTAAACATTTAATAATGTTGCTCTAAAATTATTTTAATAAATTAAAATGTGCACCAATTGTTATATGAGCCAGACTCAAGTTTTTAATGAATTTTGTAAAAAAGAATTTCTGGTTTTAATACAATTATTTTTACTTGGTGTTAATGTATAGTTGTCTGTCTTAACAAAAACAATTGCTCAATTTATGAAATGTAATGAACTTATCTAAATAGATGTGTGCAAACTAAATGTTTCATTTACAACCAGGTTTTAGTTGTAAAACCTCGTTGACGTCATACTATTTTCGAAAACTTTTCTCGTTTGTGAATTGATATAATTTTTACCACGTTATTAAAGGTTGCTACATATTTCAACTTTAGTTTTTAAAGCCTAAACCTGGTGATAAAAATATATGAACTGTTCACATTAAACCACCTTAAACAATTCTATGATTATGTAAAAAAGATAATAATAATAGCAAACAATTTATGATTTAACTTCATTATGAGTAAAACTGACTTATAAGCTAAGCAAAAGTTTCTTACAGTTACTATTGTCCCATTGTAATTTTTTTATTTTTACTTGAACTTTTATTTTAACTAACAATACAAATAGGTTGTTTTTTATTAGTGTTAAATTTTTTCTTAATTGTAAAGAAATTAAACTTTATCTGCCTGTTTTGTTTTAGTTGAAATATTTATAAGTTTCTTAAGCTCAAAAATTTATTTTAAACTGTTGAAATAAATTTCTTAAATAAAAGCACTTGAATAAAGTATATAAGTAATGAAAATGCTACTTTCTTTAAAGTTTCAGAAAAAAAAACTCAGCAAGAAAGCTATTCTTTTTTTGTCAATTACTTTTTGAGTATTTTAGTTTACTAACTTCGGTAATTAAAATATTTAGAATTGACGTATAGAAACAATTATGTTAAATGTTGCTTTTGTATTAAAGCAAGTATGACACAAATACTGCTTATTGAAAACACTTAATTTATAGTTTAATTAAATATAACTATGAATTGTTTGGTTGTTTTGTTTTCTTTACTAAATAAAAAATTAGAATAAAACTTACTAATTGCATATTTAATCTATTTAATTTGTTTTAGAAGCTAGCAAAAGCCCAGCAATAAATGTTTTATAAAAATTAATTAATAACGTTTACTAAAGTATTCAACATAGCTTTAAAACCATCATTTTTATATTGTCATTTTTTAAATACAAACTTATTCATCAGCCGGTTTTAGCTGTAAAAATAATCAATGAGCAATAAACTTCCTTTAGCGAAAAATATTCTGTTTTATTTACTTACATAAAGTGCATATTTATTTAAATTTGATGATTACGTCACCAGAATAATAATACATTTCTTTAAATAGTTTTTCAGTTTCTACATACATATTAACTTTAATTAAACTGTGTAGATTAAGTAAAGTTAGTACATAACAGACACTGGTATATCAAATTTTCAATTCAAAACATATTTATAACCCAAAATCTTAATTATTTACTTTTGTTTGTTTGTGAAGTCATTTCAATATGTTTTCATTGATTTTTTTAGATTCATTATAATAATAAATTAAAACTTTAAACTGCTTTGATAAATTTACACTTTAACATTCGGTTGTAACAAAACAACATATTAAATAAGCATTTTAAACGTTTAACTTTACTAATTAAAATGTATTTTTTTTATGTAGTAAAGAAAACAACATAAATAGTTTACTTTAAACAAATTGCATTTCTGAAATTAAGTCAATAAGTGAAGAACTATTTATTAACAAAACAGATTCTAATCTTGTTTACTATATTATAGTTTGGATTATAACTATAAAAAAATGATTAAGTTGTAACAACGGTTTAAAACAAGATATTTAACATAAAAATACAATTTATTAATAAGTAAAATACAATTGCTCTTAAGTATACATTGGAGTTTGTACAGCCTGTAAAGTGATTATAATTTAACATATTTTTTAAATATTTTAAAATACAAAAAGAATGAAGTTAGTTAGAAAACAACTAAAGTTTTGCGCTTAATTTGTAATTTTTTTTATTTACTTTTGTTAAAACATACCTTGTTGTTTTGTTCTAATAGTCAAGTTTTGTTATTTAAAAACTATGAGTTTTTTGTAGTTTGGGTTTAGCTATTTTGAAGTTACAATAGCAGCAATTAATTTTTGCTCATAATGTATATTTTTTTTAATTTAGAGTATCAAAAAGAAAAAGTAAACTAGTAAATATAATGAATGCGGAAAGTTTATGAAATTATAACTAAATCAGACTTTATTAAGTTATGAATTGGGTTGAGAAACATAATCTAAGTCTTAGGTAAACAAACGGTGTCTGTTAGGTGGCTTTACTTCAGTACCTTCAAATTTTTTACATATTTATTGTAATTTAAATACAGAATACCTAACCTTAAAAATAATTTCATTTATCATTGGAGTCAACCTTGCTTAGTTTTGTAAATTAAGCTAAGTTAAATAACGTACAATTGCTTTCAATAATACAAAGCTTCTTATTACGTGACTTTTTAGTAAACGCAAATGCATGTTTTAGGTTTTTGTGTATACTTGTTGTAATCCTAATTTTTGCCTATTTTTTTTCTCAAACCGGCTGATGGATTAATTTATTTATAATAAGACTTAACAAGACAGCGTAAAAATCACTTCAATTGTTTCGAAGAATTTCTGATCGTAAAATAAAAGACAAGCGTAGAGCTACTTTTGAGCACGAGTGCTTCAAAACTCAAACACAAAAACGCTGAGGATAATATTTCTTAAGAGGTGCGCTCGAAGTGAGCTTTATAGTTTAAAATTATTGCTAATCAAACTGAAAAACTAAGTTTTAACAT